>NW_010265162.1:115523-124830 GCF_000690775.1 Eurypyga helias
AAATGTTACAGAAGGACATGATTGAGGTGGGGAGAATGAACTGCTGGACTTATTTATTGCGTTCACTTCTTGAATTTGATGCCAAGCTGGGTTGCTTACCTGTTTTTTTCTTTCTGTTGAGTAACACTGCCGCCCTGGTAATGTCGCAGTTATTTTAAAACCAAGGTTGAAAGGATGTATTTCTAACGTTCTTAGAACAGGAATGTTACAGAAGGACATGATTGAGGTGGGGAGAATGAACTGCTGGACTTATTTATTGCGTTCACTTCTTGAATTTGATGCCAAGCTGGGTTGCTTACCTGTTTTTTTCTTTCTGTTGAGTAACACTGCCGCCCTGGTAATGTCGCAGTTATTTTAAAACCAAGGTTGAAAGGATGTATTTCTAACGTTCTTAGAACAGGCGGCAGAGGAACCCCTTCACTCACACCAAACTTTCACAAACCATAAAGCCCAAGGCATGTGGCTACAATTGCCGTGAAACCCCTGTTAGCCTCACTTTGCTGGGAGGTGCCTCTGCCCCCTTCACTAGCATCGGGTGTTCTCCTAACCGATCCCGACTGCTGCGGAGCTTAGCTCGGGAGCCAGCGCTCCGGGCAAAGATAGCGTTCCTGGTTAAGCACAGCGTTAAATGGGCTTGCGCGATCCGCAGTCACAAAATCCTGTTAAAACTAAGACATTAGCAGGATTTTAAAAACAACAAATAAATATTTTAAAACCCGTAGATTTTAACAGCAGTTCAAGCAGATCTAGTTAAAGCCGTGCAACTAAACAGAAGTAAGATGGGTATAATCTTCTACATCTCAAAGCAAAGCCTGAAACTAATTGGCCTTTGCAGGAAACTCCACCTACAAGAAAATTACTTCATATGTCTTTATTATATGGATGCAATTCTCAGGCAGGCCTGGTGCTGAAAATCAGGGAAGAACAGACGCTCAGTTCAGTGAACAATGATTTTATTTCAGAATAAATGATGTTTGCGTGTTTCTGTGCGGCACCTCAAGCTAAGGAAGCGGCAGCATCGCTGGTGCTGTGTGCTTGCTGGGACATGCCGGGAGAGAACGAGCAGCTGTGCCCACAGCCTCCAGCATGTCGTTGAGGGGGTTGGCCCTGCCTCACAGGTAAGGACCAAACCAGGCCAACAGCTGTAAACCTGCCCCTTTGCGACAGAAAATAGCACGGGCCCTTTTCACAAACTTCAGGAAACTTCTCCAGGTCTACACACACTTCAGGCTTCTTCTAAAAGCTGCTTCTAAAGCTCCTCTAAACCAAGGAGGCCTAATTACGAGGCCTGCAGTCTGCTATGCCGAGCTCTCGTACCCAGAGCTGACGTGAGGGCCAATTGCCAGGACTAAACATTTAACGCACCAACAGGTGTCACATGTTGTGCATCAATGAGGTGTACGTCGCGGAAACATAAAGACCCGGCAAGCCGGCAGCACGGCTATCAACCAGAACAACACAGCCATAAAATCCTAATTAGCCACGTACACTTGTTATGGACATTTTTATTTATTGACATGGTCAAATTAACAGGCAGCAGCATTTTATTTTAATGATAGCCTTGAAATCAGCCCAGGAAGAAAGTTAGCATTAATGTACCCATGCTGTATGCTGTCCGCATTTAGCCACATGAATGTATATTTTAAAATAATAATTAAATATGGTCACCTTAATTAAGTTACCTTGAGAAGGTGAGAGAAATCAAATTCTTAATCAATGCATATCTTGTTTGTTCTATTCCCAAGCCATACAGAAAACCTACAGCAAGCTTCAGAGTTCTGCACAGGCAGAGCTGCAGGCCTGATCCCTGCCTGCTGGAAGGAGCAAATTCCAGCAAGCAGGAGCGAGAGTGCCAGGAATAAATAGTCTTTATCTGAACAGGGGGGATCTGAAAAGTGCTCACAAGATTGGTTGCCCCCAGAGGAATAGTACAGTTATTTACATACTTCCAAAAAGCAGGTGCTTTACTGAACGGTAAGCTGCGACGATGAAGATTTGTGTGCGTCACCAGAGAGTGGCAGGTTCCTGTAAAGCAGACAAGATGCAGTGGCCAACAAATATTGGCACTAGCTCGGCCACACAAGGGTTTACAAAGCAGGAGGGAATATCGGGGTGTATTTATTATTGGAGTGGGGAGTTTAGACGGTCAGGCTAAGCACTCCTTGAGACAGGTAAAGAGAAAGAAGTGGGCAGCAGAACGGTTATCGACTGGGTTAGAGAAAGCGCTGAGAGCAAAGGAGAATGAAGAGTGTTTTGGAAGGTATTTTAACAAAGTTTACATCTCGCTGAAGACAGTAGACGTTTTTGGAAACAAAGCACTTTTAGAAATTAAATCATCTCTTCATGCATTTAAAATGTACTCGGTATAGGTGCCTTCACAAACCAGATCACCCATTTTAAAACTTGTGATTTATCCACCTTAAACATGAATATTCCAGAAATTGCAAAGGAAAACTGGGAAATGATCTGTGTGTAATAGCTGAACCAAGCAAATTGCATATTTTGCATGAATTACTATAATGTGCTCTGCTTGTTGGTAATTTCCGCTGCATACGAAGGATCACAGTTGCTGAAAGTACCAACATCCCACATTCAAAAGTGAAGCAGGAGTCTAATTTCATACTCCGAAATGCCCAGATACGTAAAAAATACAGCTCGAAATCATCGTTCACTTCGCTGCGCTTGAAAGTTTTTAAATCCTGCTCCGTGGCTTAGATGTGGGCTAAAAATTGGAGACAGAGAAAAGCACTCTGACAGGTTCCTTGGTTCTTTTGACCTGGCACTTACACTTCTGCATGCAGATAAACACCCCCTGAATCTCTTTTTTTTTTTTTTTTTAACCAGCAAAAGAACCCCAAAACTAAATTTCCCTTTAATTTTCACTGAAAGATTTTGGGTTTTGGGGAAGAGGAGGCCTGCAAGCTCACCTGAGAGAAAGTTTGGCACAGCATTTTTTATCAAAAATGAAAGATCATCAACGACATGCCACGAAGATGGGAGAAGGATCCTCTTTCTGCCCACGAGGGAGAAGGGCGAGGGCAGGGTGGGCATCTTGGGCTGCGACCGCAGGCGTAGGCAGCCGCCCGTAGCCCCCAGCCGCTGACCCTGCCTCCGTGGGGGTTCTGAGGGGCTGAATTCCTGTCTCCAGAGCGCTTCCCCGTTCTGGCCAAGTCAGGATACATTTTTATAGCCTTTCTTCAAGGGATAGCAATATCGGGAGGAGGACCAAAAATGGAGGGGGGGTGGGGAGGTGTGGAGAGGAAGGCAGTTTCCAGTATTTGTCATTATTATAGGTTATATATACAGGAAGAAAGTTAATTAAGCTTTAAAAAATCCATCACACATCAATGGGTGCATTTTAATGAGTACAAAAAGTTGAGGTGTTTACTGCCAATTAAAGTGGTTTTTAAATAAGCATTAATTAACACAGAAATTCAGAAGAAAGTTATACCTTGTCAAAGAAAGGCCAGTGTAGGCTATGCCCACTTCTGCTCCCATTCATACTCAGATAGCAATTACCACCAACCCTGTATTTTCCATAATAATGAGGAGAGGCTGTCATGGCTGTCAAACAAAAACAAAACAAAATTAAAAAAGGTAGTGCACAAAAATACCCTCAAACTGAAGTAAACTTTTTTTTAGAGCCAAAGCCACAGGAGACAGCAGCGTGGAACAAGGCAGGGAGTAGGGCAGCCAGTCCGCCATGCCGCGGGCGCCTGCACACGCCTGGCTCCTTCCCGGGGAGCAGAGACTTTGTGTCTTCAGCCCTACTTTGACGGGCATCGGTCCCTGAGCTGGGAGCAAAGGCAGCAAGTTCTCCCCTCGTTGGTCAGCTGTATGTTTCAATAGTTTAGGAAAACCCCCCATCCCCCAAAAGTGCATTTTAGGCACAAAATAAGGGTATTAAGCTACTGAGAATGGTTTCTCTCCTCTGCTCCCCAGCTGTGGAGAGAGAACAACTGCGCTGCCTTTCCAGCTGACGGGACAGGCAGGACCCATTCCCAGTACCCTAACAAGTTTTAGACAGATCTTCAGTGTAGTGTTTTTAAAGTTAATTAAAAACGTGGGGAAGGAGGATGTAGATATGCACAGGCCCCTGTTCTTCTATGTCCCCATTGCCTGGAGGGTTGCTCGCGTGAATTAGTCACTCAGACGGCGTGCAGCCTCGCTATGGAGTGTATTGCTCACCTCTACCAGGGAGTATCTGGGCGCCTGTCTCCCACATCGTGTCCTCGGGCGATATCTGCAGTGAAATAAAAGGAGAACATTAAAGCCCACGGAAGTTTTGTTGAACTGAGCTGGACAGGGCCTTCAGATCTTGCACTAATCTTTCTAACATATCCGATGGGGCTAGAGAGGAATATTTTATTGCTAGAAATAGTTGAGTGATTACTTCAGAGAAAGGACGGACGTAACACAAAAGAGTTTCCAAGTACTGACAGGAAGGAGTGTTGCTCATACGAAATTCCACATTAGGCGCTACAATAATAATAGAGAACCCACCGGCCCTTGTGATGTCTGAACTCCCCGACACTGATATATTGGGAGGGGAACAGAGGAGGAAAAAGACTGAGAGAGCAAAGCAAATACGCCGGGATGCTTACGAGCAGAATACAGGAGCCAAGTGTCACAAGTTGACCCTTTGTGTTTGCACTGAAATTTGACCGCTCCAGGCAAAATTCCTTTAGCGGTTTATACCCGGTTTGATTTTTGTTGATAATGGCTATTTTTCACAGCATTGTGACATTTAATGCCGTTTAATCAAGACTTCAGAGAAGGAGTTACAATTTTAATTACTAAAAAATCCATTGTTACACATTTATGTTTTCCTTAGATGGATTTGACCCAGCTCTGATTAAGGGCTGTAATAAATAAGCGTTGTGCACACAGAGGCACAGCAAGAATGCAGCATGCTTCGTAACAAATGAGCTGCACACAACCAAGGAAAAGGCTCGCTCCCCGATGACTGCAGAAGAGCCCCATCCCGTGCTGCACTAGAAAACCCCTCAGATGACCAGAACAGCCGAGGTGGCCGTGGCAGCGACCCCAGCGGCCGCCCACAAGGTGCTTGCGGTCGCCCGCCACTCAGGGTAGATCTGCGGGACGTCGTCCTCAGAGACTCCCACCACCAAGACACCTGGACACCGGCACATTCGGGTTGTTCATCATTTAGGAGCAAGGAAAACAAGTGAGCAAACTGTGGCGGATATAAGTTATCTACACCTCACTTCTCAGGGTGAGCGTGGCACTGGGCTGGGGAGCATGTGGTAGATACCAAGCACCTGAAGAAGAAGTGCCCAGCTCCAGCATGATCAATAGTACCAAACGCTGTGACTTCAGCTCCTTTTTTTCAGGCTGTCTGACGTGAGGCTATTTGAACTGCCAGTTCTCTGAGGCTGGTGATGCTCCTTCCTTCAGGCTTGCACATGGGTTGTAGAAGACCACAACATAAAGACAAAATAGTGGTAGGTCTCTGAACACAGAGCAGGATTCTTGCTCTCACCCACCAGCCTTGTGCTTTGATGTCCTTCTCCAGCAGATCCACTTCACGCTGGGTTGGGATGGGGACCATGCCATGGGATCATCAGTGCTTTGGTTTTACACCAAAAAAAGAGTTCATCTGCCGCCCAAAATCCTGTTTAAAAAGACAGTGGGGACAACAGCAACATTACCAACAGCAGGGTTGAAAGGTGGAAACCTGAACCACTTTCGGCCACCTTCAGGAAGCTCTGCTGACTGCTCTGTGGGTGGAGTCCAAACTCAGCCAACTATGCCAGACCTCTGTGGTCACCCTTCCTCGGTCCCCCAAAAAGGGTAACCTGTCTGTTGGTCTTTGTGGCTGCCATGCACTTAAAAATTATTTAAGTGGCCAATTAATTAAGCTGGTTTATTAATATATGTAAAGATAGGTTGTTATTCCTGGTATAATGATAAAAGATGAAGGGCAGAAGAAAATTTTCTGTCTAAAAAGATCTATAGCTGAAGGTTGGTTTGTGCCATGAGTCAAAAGAGTCCAAATTACTTCCAAAGCTCTTAATTATGTCAGAGTGGGTTTGTGGTGGTTTTATTTTTTAATGTTTCTTAAACAACTGGAAATATTTTAATTAACCATATGAACTTGTACAGCTCTTGGGCCTCAACGTACAAGATATGGGGATGCACTAAAAAGGAGGGGACACGTTTTTTAAATGCTTGAAGGGAATGTAGGCCAAAATTTCTACAGCAGAGCCATCCTTTCCATGGCTAGGAGGCAGGTAAGAACCAAGTCCCCTTGGAAACAGACTGAAAAATAATTCAGAGTCAAAACTGCCATCACATGAATTATGAAAACAATATTCAATAAATTACTTGATTAATAATTAGGGAAAAAACAAAAACAAACAAAAAAAACCCCACCACAGAAGCAGACATAGAGAGAGGGGAGGAGGAAATTCCCTTGGAAGTAATGCCGGAACTGTCCAGGCTCTGAAGGCTTCGAAGGAGACTGCCTGGCCTGGTCAGTAGGCAAAGCTGGGCCATACTCACAAGGCTGTATTCTTCCGCTGGGTCATTTCAGTTAAATCGGTGCAAAAATGTGCCGGAATGCTCTGAAATCACCGTAAGCCTGATTTCAGCACGTGGTGACCTCTGCAGCCCCACCAGAGAGAGCTGGCCAGGCTAACTGTCCTCCCACGGGACACGCTTTCACAAGTGTGCACCACACAAGCGTGTATCTTCATTACAGCCGATGTCCTGCACCAGCGTCGGTACTCAGAATAAAGGTGGCAGATAAAGTTGGTTTTCCCTGCACTTACTAGGAAACTGATAAGTCTCAGAAGCCAGCAGCACCATCAGGTTCAGTTCCATCAGCTGTTCCAGCCTTAGGAGAGACACCTCGTCACTTGCCAACAACTTCAAGCATCCACACCCCTGTATTTGCTCCTGAAAGAAACGTCCGTCCCATCCACAGCCCCATAAGCACACAGCACCCAGTCTCTACCCATTTGACAGTTTAGCTCAAAGTTTTCTTCTGACAAAACAATAATTTTCCATTTCAAGAGGCCTTCTTCATTGGTCACTGCTCAATAACAGACCTTTTGCTTAAAAAACTGCCCCCACACCGGAAACATGCTGCAAGGACCACAGCGACGCTGCACGGTAAGGAGAGTCTGAAGAAAGCCTCAAAAGGTATCTCTCTCTTTTTTTTTTCCCCACTGACTGTGTGGCAGGAGCCCCAACTTACACCGGAGTGTATTTAAGGGACAAAGGTCAATTCACAATTTCCAAAACGGAAACAAATCTTTAATTTTAGATACTATATTTCCAGTGCTGAGGCCAACCATGTGACGAGACAGCATGCTGGTATGAAGGCGGATATTATTGTGAAATGGGAGGGAGGTCAAAAAGCCACCCCCCGAGCTACAGACAGGAGATGACCGGTAGCACGGGTTCCATGCCCCCGTGCCAGAAAAGCCAAACCAAAACACACATCCTCACGTGCCTCCGCGCACGTGCTGCAAACCAAAGCGTGGGACTCCTAAAGGGGCCATGCCGGTGGCATATCCCAGTCAGGACCTCAGTTCTGCCAAGAGATCTGCTGTCTGTACTGCAAAGTCAGCTTGTGAAAAGCAAAAATTACACCTTTTTTAAAGGAAAAAAAAAAATTAATTTACCATAATTTAGAAACATAGTACTCTATTTTTTTGAGAGTCTGAATAAAGAGACACACTGAAAATCTCACACGAAACAGCTCTGAGCATTTATAGGTTTCTCATGCATCGTATTGTAAGCCGGCAGCTCCTTCTCTCCAGAGCTGCGGAGGTAAGAGAACACATATGATTAAACAAGCAGGTTTAACTGTCTTGCAGTGACGAGGAATATGTCAACACGGGCTCAGTATTTACGCGGACCCACAGCAAATACCACACGGCTGCAGGAGTCAAACAGCTGCCTGTCAATAAAGCTATTCTCCTCGCTGGAACATAATAGCACAGACTCAACATGACCCTCAGAGGCCTCTTTAAGCTGCCTGGCTGTCTCCTCCTTCTCCATCCCTCCAGAGTCCTTCACCAGCCAGTGCTGAATTAAAAGGGAAGAAAAAAAAAGACAAAAAAAAAAACCCAACAAAACCCCACATATTACAATCTTTTCTATCCATCTTAATATTCCAAGTGACTTAACCCTAGGCAAGTCTGCCTGCCCGGGCGAGCCCGAGCTTAAGCAAAGTGAGGGAAAGACAGCTTTGATTCATGGCACGTGAAGGGCTACCGACAATCCCTTTTCACACAGCTTGCAACATTAATGTAGCCGGAGCCACATGCGACACCCATTAGGGCCAAGGAGAACTCCCACGCATATATTTCAAGGAAGCAGTAGATTCCCTGGTCCCAGAAGCTGTCTTCATTACAAAAGTCTAATATATCAGAAGAGAGAGAAAAGCTCGGCTTTTAGAATGCATTTTTTATTATTCAGCCTTCAGTGGAAATGTCACCTTTCTAAAGCAAGCTGTTATCATGTGTTTCCCATGCCAAACACATGGCCTCTAAGGAGAGGGTTTTATCTCTACATTTTTAGTGATTTGTGTTTCTCTTTCAAGGAGCTCCATGCCTTAAGGCACCCGGAACGCTCTCAGCACAAGAAGGTAAGGTTACACGAGATGCTGCCGAAGAGGACAAAATAAAAAAAGCCCAGGGCCGGGACTCGGCGCGGCTTCCGACGGCACCCACCCTACCCGATAATTCACCTCCTTTAGGAGATTTAATTATTATCCCTTCCCTCGGCCGGGACCATAGTCTCAACGAAGCAGGGCGCCCATCAAGCGCCGCCGCCGCATGACAGGCTGCGGCACAGCCAGCACAACTGCCCCGGCGCCTGCCAACCAGCCAGATGCTGCCACATATTGGCATCTGGGGCCTGGAAAAGCAACCACGGTCTCCGTTTGGCGGCGGATCCTGACCCCGACGACTGAAGGAGACAAAAGGAGGATAGACGGGAGAGGGAGGCGGAAATCTCTCCTGACAATTTCACTGGTAAAGATTTAGACAAAAACCTATTGTTTAACCACTCTCCAAATGAATAAGTTTCGGAGCGGGGGAAAAAAAAAGCCCCACACCCGGCATGTTCTAAATGCTGTCAGAGTCCAGGGTGCAAGGACAAGGGATTATTTATGAAAAGAAATAATGAGGAAACCAGATGCCTGCCTTCCTCAGCCCTCCGCGCTCCAGTCACCCTAACGGGGCATGTGCAGCGCTGCTCCCCAAAGGCTTCGCAGCCTGCCAACGCCAGGCAGGCCCTAACTCACTCCTCCCGTCGCCGCCGCTAAGCAAAA
>NW_010265162.1:124862-125402 GCF_000690775.1 Eurypyga helias
TCAGCGGCACGGCAAAGGCTGACGGAGAAGGCAAACCTCAGCCAGGGACAGTAGCTGGATGCTAACTGCGCCCGCCAGAACAGCGTGTCATCAAAAACCCCAAAAACTTTGTTTCTGTAACACTGAGGCTGAAACTACACGGCTATGCTCCAAGTGGGAAAGCAAAGAAGCTCCCTATACCTGTTTTCCTGAAATTGCCTTCTCTCTGTTACTGAAGGGTAAACTCCTGACCCCAGCAAAGTCAATGGGAAAACTCCCAGTGACGTTAGTGGGGCCAGGACACCACGCCGTGCGCTTACTTTCCCCCAGGAAGCCGACGAGCTGGGGGCTCTGCAGTACGGCAGAGCACCTGCCGAGCGAGGCGCCTGCGAGGAGCCGGAGCAGCCAAGGTCCTTCTCACGGGAACTCACCTCTCGCTTCGCCTCGCTGGGTGGTGGCTTTGCTGGGCCTGGCAGGACACCGTGAGAGGGAGGCAGCGGAGCGGGGAAGGACGTAAAGATTTAAAAATCTGGAGAAAGGATATATGGCTCATGGTCCGTG
>NW_010265162.1:125437-126570 GCF_000690775.1 Eurypyga helias
AAGATTACGAGCTGGCAAACGCACAGGCAAGACTGCAAGGGGAGCATGGCCAGCCAGCACCGTGCTCTACATCACGGCGCAGCGCCTGCCCCTCTCGTGGAGGCTCCTTCCTCATTGTCCCACTACCGCGCAGGGTGCCGTGAAACTCTCATTACTCGCATGCTGCTGGGGTAAGTAGTTTCCTAAGCCTTTTGCAACCCTCGTGCTTTTTGTGGGACTCATCCTCTCTGTTTTCACTCGTATGTGGGGATAACAACTGCATCTAATAATCCACCCGAGTCACAGAGTTTTGGGGCGACGTTTCAGGACCAACTGCAGAGAAAGAGCAAGAAAATCTGATCAGGGCTGAAGGATGCAATGCAAGGCATGGATGGAGACGGCTGGACAAACCTAGAAAACATGCCAGGGATAAATGGCTCGGCTCATGGCAGGGGATGGGAGAAAGTGCTAGAGGTGAGGTCGTACGGAGGCAGAACAGCTCCCAGTTTCCCAGGCGAAGCAAAACGAGGTCAGCAAGGCTCTGCTGAGGAGGACCGCTGACCCCCACAACATCTGCTCTCTCCCTGGCTGGCCCGTCTTTATCCAGCTCCACCACTTGCCAGTTGGCCTGTCTAGGTTGTTGCCCCCAGAAGGACTTTTCCCAAACTTGCCAACCACAGGATCTCAGCGGCAAAGCATCAAGGCGACTGCGCACAGCCTTCCCAAGAGGACGCTAATTCCCCGCTGCCCGGCATCGCACGCTTCCTCAGCCCTCCTGCCCGTCACGGTGCCACTGCAGCCCTCCAGCAGTGGCTCTAATCCCTCCTGACGGGTCCCTGGGCCAAGAAGATGGAGACAGAGCTGCCTTTGGAGAAGGAGAGCCTCTGGTCTGCCAAGAGGCAGTGGGGTCCTGTTGGGGCAGCGCGTTAAGCCCTCGCCCGCTGCCGGGAGTACGAAGCATCCGCTCTGCTGCGCCCTGATTAGCCTCTGCCCGGCAGCCTGGGCGCAGAGCGTGCTGCACAGCGCTAGCAGGAGGTGGGACCGCTTCCAACCCAGCAGTTGGGATTTTCTTAGGGACATCTCACCTCTGGGCCAGAGCCCCCCGCTCCACTCCTGCAGATGGCTCAGGCAGCCACCAGCCCCGCGGCGCAGGA
>NW_010265162.1:126759-133629 GCF_000690775.1 Eurypyga helias
GCATGCGGAGCTGCGCCCCGGCCTCGTGCCCTTGCCAAGGCGCTTGTCCTCCTGCAGCGCCGTGGTGCGAAGCCCTCGCGGGGTCCAGCCCTGGAGGGGCCGTCGTAGGGAACACCTGCTGACTGGGAGGGGACCTCGGGGTGCTTGGCCCTGGGCAGAGCGGGCCGCAGGCTGCCCCGCCGGCAGGCGCTGGGAACTCCGAGGTGAGCTCACAGCAAAGCCCATGCAGAAAGGACAAACCTGAAGAAATCAACAAGCGTACTTTTTCAGTTTATTGCTAAAATCCCTACCATAAATCTCACCAGAGAGGAAGTTTCTGTTTCTCCAGTTTCCTACTCAGTGTCCTTGAGAAAACAAATGACACCACGCTCACAAAAACCCAACCCCCGCCGTGGTTTGCTTCGCACTTCCCTGTACCTTGTTATGCTGAGCGCTTCATTTACAGCAGGCTGACCTCCCCAGCCGCCTTCATCCCAGTGCCCTTCGCCGCGGGGACGCACCAAGGAACAGGTTTAGCGCCGGGGAGAGGAGCCGGGTGGATGTTCCGGCGCAGGTAACCCTGCCGACTCAGCATCCCAAAGGTGCGCCGAAAGTCAGCGTGGCAGAGGCTGCTGCCTGAGAGCTGATTTTCACCGGAGATGTAGGAGCTGTGCTACAAGCACAGAAGCTGCGAACACAGCCACACAGCCAATAGAAGGGAACAAAGTGATGCCCCCTGTATTTCATGAGATGCGATTTCTCCCGGAGGTCTGGGCAGGGGCTCTGGCTCACCTCACAGCAATTCTTCCCAGTGCAAGCCTTCCAACATTTCGTCTCCCAGTTTTTCTTAGTAGGACACAAAAAAAAAATCACAGAGTGGTTCAACAGGGTCCAATTAGTCACCACTTTGAGATGTACTGTGTGTGTCACCTGCCTCACCCGACCGCGCACAGGAGAACAGGAAAATCTATCGTTTATTTTACGTTGCCTCTCACTAATTCCTGTGAGCGAGACGGCACTGATTTGTTTTGCTATCAGCCATGAGGTGCAACAGAAGGGAGGTGGAATGGACTTTGCACGACTTAACAAACAGCAAAGGAGAGATGTGCTCCCCAGGCCTTCGCAAGAGGCACCAAAACGAAGATACCTAGAACACTTGGAGTCCTAAAAGCCAGGGACAAAAAGCAACGATGAGGAGGGATTGTCTTCAAGAACCAAAAGTGACGTTCAGAAACCCAAGGTCTGGGTTAGGTTTGAAAGGTTTTGTTTATTAAAGGAATACATGTAAACACCAACACAACATAATACATGTTAAAGGGGCAAAAAAAAAGACAGAAGCAGGATTTTTTTGTGTGCAATGAGCTCCAGACGCTGGTGCCTTCAGCAAAACCGTTAACCGTGCCAACGGTCAGGTCACAAAAACCCGTAGCATCTCAAAGGCTCGTTTCTGGCAAGCCGTCTGCCAGGTTTGCCATGTGCCCCACGCCTTCCAGTCTCCATGATCTAGATTTCCTCACTAGTAACACCCTCGCAAAAGAATTATTTCTGTGTCATTAACTAAACCAAATGCTTCGCAGTGAGAGCAACTGGTCACCCACTCTCTGCTAGAACAGCGCTTTCCTGCTGCTGCTCGCAGAAAGCAGCCTCTGCTCCCGCGGTACCTCTCCCTACCTTGGCTTGCAACCGGCACAACCCGATCAAGAGCGTTACCAGTACCACAGAAAGCATTCCGTTGTCACAGTTACCGCCAGGCAAATGCAACGGGACAACCAACACGGGCACCGACATTGCCTGGTGGCCGGGCTGGAGAGCCCCAGGGATGAAGTCAGGTGGCCGAGGGAAGGGAGGCTTCCCTTGAGCAGCCAGCCCGCTCCAAAGTCACAGCCGGGGCAGTGCTGGAAGGAAGCTCTGGATCGGCTGGGTCTCCGCATTAGAGATTTCCGACCCGCTCGGTGCAGGAAGTTGTTCCTGTGGCTCACCTGAGGGAGTTCCTGTTATGAAGCCAGAGGGTGGTAGGTTGAAACGCAGCTTCTGAGAGTGATGTAATCTTGGACAGCACTCCGTAGGCAGTGATACTAGTGACCTGGTTACAACCTGCCGTGTTGTTACAGCCCCTCTGCCCGCCTGGCGATCACAAGAAAGGGAAGACAGAAAAAAAGAGGGGAGTGGAATAATTTAAAAAGGGAAAAAAAAAAAGTTTCCAGATTTCCTTTGTTTAAGCAAAGCATTTTCCTTTTCCACTTTATTTGAATACACCGACCCGGTGTCTAACAGATGGAGACTGTGCAGATGCACTTTGGGGAGTGCCCATAAAACACCCGGCTAAAATACAAATGGAGGGACACTTCTTTTTTTTTTTTTGAGTTGTAAATTCAATAATCATTGCTGTCACCTCACTTTCCCAAAGGAATTTGCCCTTTGTTCTCCGGATAAAGCTGGGGAGAAGAAGAAAAAGGAAGAAAAAAAACCCAGCGAGAGCAAAGGGAACATTTAGGAAAAACCCCGCAGCCCCATAATCCGGACATTTGTGCGACAGGAACCCATACCAGCGCGGCTGCTTAGCAGCAACAGCGGCACAGGGCAGAATATTCTGCGCGTCCTGTATTCTCCTCCCGTTCTCCAGACTTCCCTGACAAACAAACAGGTCAGCTCGCTGGCTCCCACCCAAGCCTTACCCACTAGGGTTTGCTCAGAGATGTCACTTAGTCATTTGGCACGAGCAAATCCCAGGCTTCTTCCTGTCGGAGCAGCGGAGTGGGTGAAGGCTTTCTTTGATTTATTAAGTCTATTAACAAACAAACAGGAGAGTTCAGAAGCTTCCTCAAGCAGAAGAGCACGAGCAGAGAGGTTTTTTCCTGAAGTAGCAGCTAAAAATAGGACACTTAGAGGAAGTAAAGTTCATTAAGTGATAAAGTGGTGGCTGCAGTGATGAGAGAAGAGCTTTTCCTTTTTTAGTCTATACATGTATTTAGCGTTACGTTTTCTCGCTCCTTATTAGAGTGCTAAAGCAGTGTTTATCCGGCCCTTTCTGCAGGGACTTTAACACGTAGCTCATCAAACACGACGGAGCCAAAAGTTTGAAACAGACATTGCCAGCCAACAAAGTACAACATCTGACAGCATTATTTGCCTTTTATAAGCTTTCCACAGTGGGAAACGATATGCCATTTTCAAGACACATTCCACAGTATTATGCAACAGCTTTCTTAATTTTTCATGGATATATTGTTTTTCACGTGTCAACTTCCGCATGAAGCACTTTAGTATTTTTATTCAGCATATACCATTAATAAATTATTTGCTCCTTCCTCCCCCCACCCCCCCAGAGCTGCACCCTGCACAGGGAAACGGACAATTGACACTACAAAAGACACTTTCAGCTGGCACAGCCCATTACACTTCCATCATCAGACAAAGCACCAGGAGCGCATTCCCCTTTCCACTCTGTTGCCAAGCTGGCAGAGCTGAACACGCTGCCCAGGAGCTTTGTCACAAACCACCCTTTGGTGAAAAGACTTACACACGCGTAGCAACCAGTAAAAATAAGCCAGCGCCCCGTACCACCAGTGGCTCCTGTTCACTTTTGGCCTGATTGCTCCAGCATCCTTTAGTCATCACATCCCACTGGTTTAGGACATCCAAAGGAAGCAGGTCAGGGTGCTTCTGTGCCAGAGAACCTTGTCCACTTGACCTGAGTTTGTTCAGAGGGCACGCGTCTCTCATCTCAGCAGATCTGCCCATTCTACGAGGGCAAAAAACGGATGAGATTTGATGTCTTCAACACCAGCAACGCCAGCACCAAGACGCTCTGCCGGATTAAACTGCAAAAGCTTGATACAAAAAGAAACATATAGATATGATTCAGTGAGTAAGAACAAAACCAACTGCTTAAAAGTTCCCCAGAAAGGTCTAAGGTAAGGGACATCCTACTGTTTTCCTGCTCTACGGATTACTTTCAAGAGTGCGAAAGCACACTTGAAATTCCTAAAATCCAGTAAATGGAAGAAGACTCTCCTTTCCTTGAGTCTCACTGTTAGTCTTCAGAGACTACTGATCACAGCATGCAATTCCCTGAAGCACTGCACGTCAGGACTTCACATTTTAAGTGTAACCTCATTTTACAAAAAGCGAGCAGCAGCCAGAGCCTGCATCAGCAGAAACGCGGACCCCGCGTTTGCTTCATGTTGACCTTTGCTCACACCGCCGCGTTACGGCTACACCGGGGACAGCGGTCTGTAACTTTCCGTTTCATAAACTGTGAGCCGGCCCTAAAACACCACGATATTACAGACAGTTCTCTATTTCCTAACAAAATAAAAGTTTTAAAAGAGCCCTACAAATGGACGAAAACTGAAAAATCAAAAAACCCAGTGAAAGAAACAAAACAGTGTAATGGCTCCATGGAAATTTCCTAAAATTCAGCACCTTGTTTGTTTTTTAGTTGTACATCACATGCTGAATTCCTGTGAAAAGGAAATCACAATATTTACATCTGTTTCAAGATACCAAGTCATATAAAAGGGAATGCAAAGGTAATACTCCAAAGAGACTAATAAAGACACACAAAAATATTTTGCAGTTTCAGAGAATCCTTTGCCCTCCCCTCAATTACAGGCCGTACAAAGGCAGGACTCCTCGCCTGCTTTTTCTGCACCAGCTAAGAGGGTGACTTCTCCCAGCTGCCACTTGGAACGATGTGCAGGCACACCGTAACGCGCTCAGCGTCTGAGCGAGCCCACATCCATAAGCGTCGGCATTTACACGCTTGAAGATGGCTCTGCTGCTTGCAGTCACAGTGTCACACACTAAAGGGAGCTCAGTGACGGTGCGCGGCGCTGCCCGGGGCATCTTCCGCAAGCCGGCAGAAACTGATGCAGCCGGGGCCCCCGCCCGCTGCCGAAACACAGCCAGCACCAGCAGCGGACACTCGTTTGCTGGAGTTTGTCCTTCCGGAAGAACTTCCATCTTAGAAAGCAGATGCAACACCAACTGCAGAAGGCACCTACTGCAACGTCACGTTGCATATTTTGCAGGCAGTAAAGCCTGAAGGTGCCTGAAAAAAAACACGCCGGGTGCAAAATACCAAACCAACTTAAAACTAACAGCTTCATCTTTCACCAGAAATAAACAGATCCCTGTTTTCCTAGAAGCCGGCTAAATGAAGGAGGTGCTTACAACGAAGTCACCTGCACTGGAAGCCACAGCAGGAGACACCGTCTGACACAGTTTTCTGTATAGCTGAACACTGATCCCGGAGAGTTATTCTGTGATGCTTTGACCTGTTTACCCTTGGCGGCGGGGGGAAGGAAAGTCACAATGACAAATTGCTATCCACGCCAAGAGAGCTTTCTTCCTTTTCCTGACAAGGCTTCCTCAACAATGAATGGCAGCTTCCTTGGATAGTCACACAACAAAAATGTGATTTACCAGCTCATGTAGCCGAACCTCCACCAGATAACTCGCCACCCCACGCCAGAAGGCTTAACCTAACAGGCACCTGAACAGATACGGCCTTGTAATACATCTGCGAGTGGCAGAGAGGTATGTGGCCACCCTTTGCCACATGTGAAAAGAGGCAATACGTTAGTCTGCAGCCAGGAACAATCCTACGCTGGCAGGGAGAGGGGGACTGGACAACTTCACTTCCAGTCTTAATGGGAGGAATTCCCTTCACCAAGTGTGGCTTTGCTTTCCTTGAGCCACTCGAGTCCTGTTAACACCTGTGGGCGAGGGTCACGATTTGCTACCATTTAACAACATAAATGCAGGTTACACAAAAATGGGAGTTTTCTTTAATCTCCTCCCTTTCTACCTTTGCCAGAAACAGAGACGCACGCTTTCACCTTCAGTGAATTCATGTCACTGAAAATGGGAGGTTCACGTGCCCAGCTCCACTTCCATTAATCGTCTCACAGTGATGGCAGAGGAATCACTCCGTCACTCAGTCTTTTAACTCACTGACTTTTCAAAAATCTCTTTCCTTCATTTTCAAGAACGATTTTTTCCACTCTGCTCTGTTCAAATCTACATCTAAGTGATGTCATTATTTATGCATTCACTAGCAAGATAGTCTTCAAAGCCAAACCACACAGTTCACACAGATCACTTATTTTCCTCAAGTGGAATAGGTCAGATCCACTTCCTCAGGTCAAAACGAACTAGAAGAAGGAAGACAGCATTAGCTGAAATTTGAGATCCTATACTTGTAAGGTTTATCCCCTCAGTCATGACTACCTAAAGCTAAGAGTGAACTAAAACCAGCAGTCAATTCTACTTCCATTAGTTTGGAAACGGTGTATCAGTCTGGAAGGTTGTCTGTATTTTAAGGTTTCCTACTCTGCGTTTCATCCAACCACTCCAGGCAAATTCTTATTACAAAAGTCACTGTATCCACTATTTAACGTATTTTTCTTAACAAACAGCATCCAGATTTCCTGGAGGACAGGGACAAATTTTCAACCACAGCAAGGTCATAACTTCTAATCAGCACGATACAGGTTTCGTAGTACTTAGAGCTATCCTGCTGAATTGGCATCAAGGGTTTTGGGTTTAATTCAATTCATTACAAGTGTATCCGTGAACACTCAGGGCAGAATTCCTGAAATGTTCATGCATCACCAGCAGCTGTTTCCAAAGGACTCAGCATTGACCAAACTTGTTCTCTGAAGAAATGGCAAAGCACTCTGGTTTTCTACAGACACCTGGCAGCAGAAGTCAAAGCTTCCAGATACAAGAAAGCTGTCATCAGTGCTGACAAAAGACCCATCCACGTTCCTCTCAGCAGCTTTCTATTTCTGCATTTACTTCACCAGAACGACTGAAGTAGATAAGTATTTGCCCAGGCTGCACAAGTACCTACAGAAAACAAATCTTCCCCCCAATTACCTGCTG
>NW_010265162.1:133641-142459 GCF_000690775.1 Eurypyga helias
GATACGTGGTCCGGTATACTCAAAGAAGTGTGAGTGTTTATTCCTGATGGATGGCACTCAACCAGAGTCTGGAGAAGGTAAAAAAGAACCGAAAGAGGAAAAAAAATTAAAGCATGTAGATGCATGTATTAATTAAAAAACTGTAGTGTCGGATTATCTCCTGGAATGCACGCAAATTAACACACGCAGGCAAAATTCCAGTGCTTCCTAGTTGGAGGTAGTGATTGTGGGAAGAATTCCTACAGGCACTGATGTCCCCCTGGAGACACAGTTTTAGAACATTTATATCCTAGCGCTTGTGCTCTATTGCTCAAACCTGAAAAGTCTGGGAATTCGGTGAACTTTGCTTTCTTTGCGCAGAACTGTCAACTAATCACCAGTTTGATTTGGCTGAGTCAAAATACTGAACTGATCTGTAACAGCAACATATGGTTTCAACACTGTCCCAGGAAATAATATTAGTGCAAAAAAATTGTAAATGTACAGAAGGAATGTTAGAGAACTTTGATTTCACTCTGGTTAAGAGGGCAGCATGGGTTTTGGTTATTTTTTTAGTCCTGAGTTTGACATGGCCTTATCAAGTTGTTCCACTGAAACCTGAGCATGTTTGGTTTCCCTGGTCCCAAGCAGACCAAGCAAACTGAGGGTACTCAAGTTGGCAAAGCACGTCTGAGAAAGACAAGCAAGGAAATCACAACTGGGCACACCGCTTGTGAGAAACTACTGGCCAAGAGATCATTTTCATGGAGTAATTCGCCCCCAGCCCTACCTTCCCAGTGAGGAGTTCAAAAAGAATGGCACCCAGGCTCCACCAGTCACAGGCTTCTGTCTCTTCCAGGATAGCACCAACCTCTAAACATGAGACATTTCAATTAATATTAAAAAGGTCAGTAACACCTTCAAAATTAACATATATTTACAAGGTGACTGTTTAATGCTGACAGAACATATACTAAATACCACAGAGCTTTCATTATGCCTGCAATTTCGTTAGCCCTTTAGCCACCTACAGATTGCATTGTTCAAACACAGCAACACCACACATTTCATGCATAATTTGCCTTTTCCGTGCATACAGAAGCATTTTCAAGACCTGTAGACATTACAGTGCGGATTCTTCTACACTGGACTAAAACTGGACAGCGACAGACAGTAAAGCAAAACATACTTGGAGATTTCACCCTGGTCAGAAGAGCCAGACTGACCAGCGTGGCCTGAAGTAGCCATAAAAGCAGCCCAAGGGAGGTTGTAATAGGCTACTGCATGCCTTAACTTTGTCCTAGAGGGCAGGATCGGTCTCCTGGTTAACCCACACCCTTTGCTGGGATCGCCATGGGGCTTTTCACAATGGCCTCCTTGTCCGTTGGGAACCAGAGAGACGCTAAATCTACATCGCGTAGCCTAACCACAGCCAGCAACCGTGTGTTGCTACAGCTCGTGCCAAATTGTACCTAGGTACAGAAAGTTGTTTTCCCCGGCACCCAGCCAGCACCCAGCACTCTCTTACTGCTGTCCACGCACACAAGACAGCGGGGCAGCGAGGCGGGAGTTACGGAGTCCCCTGCCGTATACATTCACGTATTCAACAGCATGACGCAGGCAGAAAGTTGGCCTCCACTGACTCGGGCTTTAAACCACAAAAATTATTAAACACAAACACACCACGCTGTCTGCTTTAAAACAGGCAGAAAAACAGATTGCAATGAAGATGAAATCTTCATTTTGACTGTCAAAAAAATGCAGAAGCTGCACTAAAATAGCTTTGGTGGCAAAAGCCATCCCAGCTTCCCAGCAGAGGACAACAATTAGCATAGTCCCACAGTCATCACGGTGAAAAGCATCGTGGCTCGATCGAAAGCATCTTGGTCATCACTTTATGGAACTCAGCATGAGCATGGCCAAGGAGAAGCACAGACGAGTCAGGTTCCAGGGTCGGTGAAAGGCAGGTGGCACCCCAGCCCCCCCCCAGACGCAAAGATGCACCCACACGCCGAGCACGGGGACGTGCAGACATCCAGCTGCCGCGCAAGCTGGAGGATGCTCAGCACCTCACAGGACTGGGCTGGGGTTGCTGCTGCAAGAGCAACAAGGAAGGATGGCTCAGACATTGTTTCTTGGGGCAGGACATCCCTCACACTGAAAAGTTTATTACAGTTAATGGTGTCTCAATGCCCAATACATCACTACCGAGGTGCCACACATTAGAATTTACTCCGTTCCTTACAGATGAATACTTCTACCAGTATCACAAAACTTTTACAAAGATATAATGGCAGCCACACCAGGAACTGTATTAGCATAATTACACGCATTTTTAAAATGTTTTAGCATCCCAGGCAAGCATCCAGATAAAGTTGAAATGATGGTAAATTGAGAGAATTTGTGTAAAAATCAAAATCTGTTCTTCCAATTTATTTTTACATCCCTTTGGAAAGACAAACCTTCTAGGTAACTGTCCTTTAGAAAAACAAACCAAACTCAGGTCTTTCCATATGAACCCGTTGGTGAAAGGTTTTCATAGTATCTCTCAGTGAAACCTACTGAATGGAAATGCCTTTCCGGTCTGATTGTGATTTTCTAGTGCTTTATGTTCTGATTATGTATCTCCAAAACAAGATAATACGAATAGAAAATAAAATCTAAAACCAAATACTTCAGGCCTTTTTAGAGCAGAGTTTTCTGTCCTGCGTGGCCTTAATCCTGGGGATATTCTAGAGTAAGAGAGCTTTCTTCCAAACAAGTGAAGACTTTTAGTTTTAAATTAAATTCTACACTTATTACAGAACAAGGACAGTAAAGCCAAGAGTTAGTTAGGACTGACATTCTCAGTTCCTATACTGTCATTAACTTCCCCATATTGACCCACCTTAAATTTTACAATATGCCACAGGAGGAGATAATCCATGCTTCCCCAAAGACATTCAGTGGGGACGGGCCTCTTCAGTTACAGCCCAATATAAAAAATATTCTAAGGGTGGGAAAAACCATCATTCTGAGCACAGGGAAAGAAATATTAAAAAAAAAAATTCTGAGTTTTGGTATTATTTCCTTTTATGTTGGCAATCACAGATGCTGATGCAGTTGTTTGGAGTTTCAAACTTACACTGCCCTCTTTCAGAGAATCACACACTGTTCATTACAGGGAGTTGATATAACCTCACTTCCTTCACTGATGAAGAAAAGGGACACAGAGCAAGAGTCAAAAGAGTCAAAGTGTAAACTAGAATCCACTTCTCCAAAACCCAAATATTTTCACTATATGCCCAGTCAAAATAAAAGACACTGCAGGTCTCTAACAAGAGCAGCACTGAACCCTTCTATCCACTTTTGACCGTGACCAAAAGGACACAAGTGGGATAAAATGAGAACAGTCAAGAAACACCCATTTCTCCCCGGGCTGAAGGGCTCTGGCTGCTTCTCATGCACACAGCAGAAACTCTGCAACAAGTCATCTGAACCGACCCAGAACAGAAATGTGAAAACTCAGCTGAGGGGAACTCTTGAGTGTCCTTCTTCACAAAAAGTACATTTTAGCTCAACTTTCCTGCTATTACGCAATGTCTGCTTTCCTGATGCTTTCCCCACGTCCCAAAGTTTTCTTATTTCCAATTAAAGTAAATGTTTTCCTTAAAAATAATTTTAAAAAAAAGTGACGGCTACAAATAAACGTGTTGTTTACATTCCCTTACTTCGAACAGGTCACATTACTTGCGATGCAATTGGCTGATCATAATAAGTTCAGGATATCACATCAATATTACTGCATTTTATCTTGACTACACATCACGGGAAAATTTAGAAACTATAGATTATGAAGTGCTTTCAAGTGATACAGAGTAGCTAGCTAATGTAATATACCACACAGGGCAGATGCTTTTTTTAAAGCTTTAATATTGCAATAAATCTGAACTACAATATCTGCCTTCACTAAGAAAACATTTTCATCTCAATCCATCAGCAAAGTAATTTAGACAATAAATGGTAGCGAGCCATAAGCTTAAGTGAATAACATGGGGATATTTGTGCCAATTCTTTACTTCATGAACCTTGAAATCAAGGACCTTATCCACGTTTGTACAGGCACAAACGTGCGCACACACGTGCACACTGTTGGTGCCTAGGACAAGGAGTATGAAATTTGGAGGAAAAAACATTCCTATCGTTCTTGAATGCGAAATCCTTTTAAATCAGAGAAATAAAACACAGGGGTGAAACCAAAAACGAGCAGCTCTTCCAACTTTCGTGCAGCTTCATGAAAAGGGAGAGCTTTCTTCCCTTCCCGAAGCACGCTCACATGACATCCCGCGCCAAGCAGCCCATGCCAACAGCGGCGCTGAATTCCTGCGCAAGAAGCGACCTCGGCAGCAGGCGCTGGGGTGACTGGAGGGAAGGAGATTTGTAAATCGCTATCAGGTTCAGATAGAGACAGATGGCACAGGCAAACACCTTCACCACCCAGCACTGTCCTCCTTCCAGAGCAGCTGGGCGCAACTGAAAGGCCATTTCTTTATGGTTTCCACACTTACCTCAGTATTTGCACTATCCGCAGTAATACCTGACTTCCCCACAGGGGATACGTAGCTGACAACACTGTTTTTAAACAGAAGTGCCATTTCTAAAGTATAAAAGCAGAATTTCACCTCTTTTGAACACTCAGCCTCAGTAAAGTTATTAAACAGTAACACCCAGACTGATCTTCTCATTCTTTCTACAGCACCGTAACCTGAAATGCACGCTTCATGCTGCAGGATCTCAAGGGTTTTTACTAGCACCCCTCAAACCCTTTCTCCCAAGTACAGTTTCTGACAGTAAGGCTGACACTAAGGCCTCCTGACCAGCACACACGAACACCAGCTACAAGAAAAGAAGCCAAGCTTAAAGGCAGATCTGGACATTCACTGTGTAACTCAGGCCAGACTCCTTGCAAACCACCAGGAACAAAAACTCAGTCAAAAACTTTGCAGGACAAACTGGAACTTCCAAAATAAAAATTAATTCAAAGCCTGAAGGGTCCTTTTCCCCTACTCTTGTGTGCCAAGCAGAGACAGCGTGCCTCCAAGTATCGCTGCTGCTGATAAGCAAGCAAGGACACCCGTCTGAACGGCCATCAGGTGTCTGAAACCGTTCAGGAGGAAATGGACTTGTCCGACATCCTGAAAACATCAGACACAATGTTTTCCCCCTCTGCGGCCATTAAGATAAACAGCATTGCACAAAAACCCATTAGAGTCGCTTCAGAAATTTTATTTAACTTACACTCATTTAATTTTAAAAGCTTACTATTTTATCATATTTTAGTATCTATATATGTAAAGAAGCATTTGCAGAGAACCAAGTAAAATGAGTCCGAGCTAATTTACTCCAGGCAGATTCAGTCAGCCAAGATGTCGTAAGATACAGTCACTAAATGACACATCACACAAGCAATCTGGCCATAATGCTTTGCCTAAAATGCTTTAGCAATTTCTAAAACACAGTACTGAACCATCTATAGTTAAGTATAAAAAGTTTATCATGGTCTTTAAACAATAAGGTAGTGAGGCAAGTCCAATGAGCATCTGCTAAGATAAATGGAGTATGAAAATAGGAAGTTTCATCCTGAAGGTATTCAAAAACATATAAGCATCTATGTTCCTCTAAGGAAGAAATTTCCTCATGTCACTGAAAGAAAAAAACAATTAATAGAGGGAACTGTGTCCTTTCTTCCTTTTAGCAGCCCAAAATGGAATTAAAACTTCCTCTAAAATCATCAGCTGACAAAAGAGACACAGAAACTTTTTACTGCTCTGTTATCAAAACAAAGCAAACACTAATTAACCTTTCAGCTAGCTCCATTTATTTTCATAAGACATCTCCTTTACGATCTTCAAGTTTTAGTCACATCTGCAGTAATAATAATAGCAATAATAATTATTATTTTAAAAAAAAACCCCAAAACAATCACGCCACACAGGTAAATTAGAGTTTCTTGCAGAGTTATTAAGTGGCTTTTATGTCACAGAATCACAGAACGGTTTGGGTTGGAAGGGACCTTACAGACCATCTAGTTCCAACCCCCCTGCCATGGGCAGGGACACCTTCCACTAGACCAGGTTGCTCAAAGCCTCATCCAGCCTGGCCTTGAACACTCCCAGGGAGGGGGCATCCACAATATCTCTTTCAGTGCCTCATCACCCTCACTGTGAAGAATTCCTTTCTTAGATCTAATCTAAATCTATTGTCTTTCATTTTAAAGTCAGACCTTTACAAATCAACAGCTCTGGTACATCTCACTGCTTGTTCTCATCAGAGAGTCTGTGAAAAACCACACAAATGTGTACTTCACACCTGGAGCACGCAGTGTACTTCCAACAAGCCTGAGTGAAAACCACACCAGGTTATTTTCAGGAAACACCCAATTCTCCCCCTTTCCAATGCTTCCAATTCGCTACTCCAGGCTCATGACACCTTGCTATTTTGGGAGCCGTCATTGTTTTCCATGGGACACCCAGGTATACCACTCCAAATGGTTGTTGTGAAATTGTTAGTGCCAGCTTCAGAGTCACCAGTTCTTCTTCTGCAGCTCCAGACTGTTCATCTTTATTCACGTTTTTTCATCCTAATGTCTAGTCCTGGTCCCTAGTGCCAGGGCTTTTCAAATCAAGCTACTCCATCCTTCTGTCTTTGTTGGTCAAAGCTCACACTTGGTCTTTCCCTTCCTTTTTAGGACTATCCTGAGACATTAAAGTCACACAAAAAGCTAGGACAGAGTCCGAGATAAAATCTAGGAAGTCCGGTCTTACACGATAACCACGAGACCAGCCCACCCTCGACACCTCTCAGGGTCAACGGCACTTTAATCTGCACAGTTATTTTGCTTCTCAAACAATCTATTCAAATTAAATTACTGTAATAGAGAACAGCAGATTTAATGAGCGCCTGCAAACTCCTACTGAAAAACACACACATGAATAATATGCAGGTTTTCCAGCATCGAATATCTATTTGGTAAACAGAGGCAGACCATTTTGTCCCTTATTCAGTATATAAAAAAATATAGCATACAAGCTAATAATAGCAACGTAGCAATTTTTGTTTTCATGCCTTATGTTTTAGGTTATCAGCTGCACTTCACATCTGTATTTGTAATTCTCTAAGAGCAGAAGTGACACCTTCATTTGCGAGTATGAAAATCAAGTTGGACACTGAAAGATTTTGGTCTTCCTTGGGACAAACTCAGCCACAAAGCCTTTTTTTCGCTTAGGTTCTGCATTGTGTACACCGAGTAGCAGGTTAGCTAAAACCAAATATACCACCTATTTATGTGTGGGTTTCTGTGAAGGTTAGTTGGTGTAAATAAGGCTTGATTATAGCACACAGCTTATGACAGCATCAGAGTAAGATGATGCATTACCGATGGCCAGTTTCCTACTTACATTTACTATGAAGCTAAGCTCCCTTTGGCTTTATGATTCCAACACGCAAATCTCCCGTTTTCAGTACACGCAGCCTGGTGAAAACTCACTGTCTGGACAAGAAAGAAAAAAGACTCCAAAGACAGCCCAGAAACTTCACCGAAACCTCACCCTCAAGGAACGCTGCAGGGGTGCAACCAAACACATCCCCGCTGCTGGAAGGAGAACTTGGAGAGTGTAAATGAAACATGTCATTCACATGTCACACCGACACGTGACGACAGGTCAGCAAGCCACTTCTACAACATGACGCTGCACAGGTTAGAGCAAAAAAGTACCTAAAAGATTTCTCTTGATGAGTAAATCCTCAACTTAACCTCTGCTAGTTGAAGACAGCCTTGACCCGGCTGTGGCTGGAGGCAATTTTTGTCTTTCTCACAGGTACTAAGAATACTATGAAGGAGGTTTTTTCAGCAGTTAATAATGTGATTTTAAAACTCAAGACTATCAAGAATGGAATATAATTATTACTACGTTTAAAAGGTAACAACTCTTTATATTTAAGATCACAAAGTTGGCAAAACTGATACTTAAATAACAGAAGGTGATCATTTGCATTTCAAAATTCATCTATCTTGCTTTTCCCTCAATTAGACCAGAACATGTTGATTCACAGGTTTGTGTGTGTGTTTGTTTCTTTTTTAAACTTATTTATAGAGCAGAATAATGGCCCCCCTGCTAGGCTGGCATTTGCTCAAGTTTCTGTCCATGTAAATTGAATCTGTTACTGGAATTTTCCCCCCTTCAGAATACCAAGGCACATGAACCAAGAGATAAAGCGATACATTGCTGATACTATCAGCCATCGGGCAGGTGGATAATACGAGGGACTTTTTTTGTTAGTTTTCGTGGGGTTTTTTGGACAAATATGTGATAAGAGTTCTCAGGGGGCATGGAGAGCAAAGGGCTGTTTAAACAGAAGTGAATCTTTCTCACCTGATCTGCTAATAACTTTGTATTCAGCCATCAGCTGCTTAGTACACTTCAAAACATTCAGAAAACAAAATTACTGTAAAGAGGAGGAAGGTTAAAAAAAAAAAAACAAACAAACACACCACATAAACCTCACGGTAGTCACCTTAACCGTATTAATGCAGCAGAAAATCTCAGCTACAAGTGCTTAATTTCTTCTTTAAAAGCAAATAGGTTATTCTTGGCCAAACCCCCACGAGTTTTACTTGAAGTGGTGTTGAGTTTATAGGGGATGATTTATAATCCATAATTTCCCTTGTGGGTCAGAGAAACAACATTCGACTTATCATAGGTGAACAGCAAAGGTTTAGTTTGGCCATTAATCAAAGTACAGCAGAGGCGCTACTTTTAAGCATCTGCAGATAGCTCTGTTGTTGCAGTAGCTGGTTCAG
>NW_010265162.1:142490-149645 GCF_000690775.1 Eurypyga helias
AGGAACTTTTTTCTTAGGGAGTAGAACTACGCAGGAGTAAAGAGTCACCCAGCTCTACCGACAGCGCCAGCAGCACGGTTACACACCGCAGCTCTGAGCTGGCGAGCACAGTTCTTGATAGGCAAATCATTACAGACAAACCGCATCTTCCGTCCCCAGTTCTTGCGTGAAGCCGGGCAAATCTGAGCAAGCACAGGAGCAAAATCCATTAATGGTGCAATGCCACCTGCCGCCAGCAGCAGAGAAGTGCCACTGCCGCCGACGTCCAGCCCTGCTCGTCACTCATGCACGACACAAAATGACAACTGCTATTTCGCACAAAATTAATTACGTTGCTAGCAGGGGATGGCATGCAGCTTTTTTAACTCCCTCTTCCCTCCTCCTCTTTACACTTCTCCGTTTATAATGTTTGCAATTGTCCTATTATTTTACAGACACCGTGCATAATCTCTTTTCTACATAGGCAGTCGCATTGCCTCTCCGCTTTTTGTCGGATAACAGGAGCTGAGCAAGTCCTTGCTGTTCACCACTGCAAGGATCTGACCACTGTTTCGGTACCGATGCCACCTCGCTTCGCTTTCACACAAGGTTACAACCGGGGGTACTGAAAGCCTCAGATACAAAATCCTACGTCCTGCAAGCAAGAGCCTCATAGCTGGACATCAACCCTCACCCAGGTCTGAAAACCTTCAACATTAATACATTATTATTATCCTTAGAACCCTCAGAAATTATATCCTGGTATACAATTTGCAGAATTTAGACTCCATAGTTTCCTTCAACTGATAAAGAAGCTTAAAATTTAAATATGTCATCAGGCACTTCACTGCTAAGCACTTTATGACTTTAGCTGTAAAAAAGTTACACCTGAAACCTTATCAGAAGGTAGAAATTTTCAGAAGATAGAAATCTTAAAAATACATCTTTCATGTAACTCTGCAATACAATTCCCTATTTCAAATCTAAGATATCCTGCAATCTGTTTAAACCTCACATTCACCCTCGCCTTTTTCTACCTACAACACTTGCTCCTCAAAAATCAATGCAGAAAAAGAACTGCACCACAAGACACAGCCTCCTACACCAGACCCTAAAAGACAATGTTTTGATAAAGGCATCTTCCCTTCCTTGCATACAAAAGTATACTGAGCCCACTGAAATAACAAAATGCTGAAACCACGTAACGTACAAGGTCTCATATCCAAATCCTGATCTATCCGAACTCTGATGACACACACCAAGCTAAACACACGGAGACAGAATTTTACAAGGCAAGTTTCGCTGCATCCTTCAGTTAGGAGAGAAAAGGGGAGGGAAGGCAGAGTATCCAGAGGGAGGGCAAACACAGCACACCATACTGGAAACAGCAAGAAAATTCAGAACAAGATAAAGACTTGCTTTGAGTCACTTTGTTTAGTCACTGGACTGTAGTATGGCAAGAAATCATAGGACCTGAGTAAATTTTGTGAACATCACTTGTTCATCTCTACAAAACTGCAGCGCTTCCTTCAGCAGGTAAAAAGGAAGCTGTGAAAACCAGTTACCATCAGTTTTAAAAAGCAACTTTAAAAGAATAAAAAACTCCAAACTTTCCGATTTCTCTTTGTATACTGAGCTGAAGCACAAGTATAATTTCAAAGTTCTCGTTCCAAGAAGCAGCTTGCTGAGCCATGCTACCATGATAAAGGGGAGACATGGGTTCCAGGGACACAGTGCACTCCTTCAAATAAAATGATTGCCCAGGCAAGGTGGGGTTTTCTTTTTTTCCCTGTAACACTGGAGCCTAAAGAGAGCCCACAAACATGATTATTTTTTAAATACCGATCAAAAGTTCTAGACCAAGATTTACCAGCAGCAGTAGCCCTAAAGCTATACACTGTTACTGGAGGTACAGATATTAATTCACTGCTCAGAACAGAAAGACACTTGGCTCCAAAATGTATTTTGTACTGCTAAGTTATACCAAGTATTAACCTCCTACTCAAAAATCAGCATGAAATAGCTACCGTGAAATAAGAGTATGCTTTGCACAGACAACATTAAGACCAAGAAATATGAAAGGTAAGAATCACAGAGCAGTATCAAATCACCCATCTTGCATGTATCTAATATTTGCATTTGCAAATCGTCATCGTGTGGCTCGCCAGTTACAGATGCACAAAGCCCACAGCAGCTTGGGGTAAGGCAGGGAGGGCGGAGAAGAGAGGAGAGGAGAGGAGAGGGAGAGGCCACTTAACCCAGAAAAGCCTGGATGGATACCCGACCTGTGCTGCGAGGTGGAAATAACGATCATAGAATCATAGAATGGCATGAGTTGGAAGGGACCTTTAAAGGTGGAAAACTTTATCCTTGCATGTTGCATGTGGGGACTTCTAAATATTATTTCAACTGCTCCCCAAACACTTAATTACTGCAGGAGTTGGCTGGTTGGGGCTTAGGGGGCAAGAAAGCCTCTCTTTGGATCCTCATTAAAGCAGAGAAAAATTAAGCTTTGACTTTCACAGCTCATTAATGGTGACAGGGTGGGAAAAGGCTGCACTTCCATGATTGCTGCTATTCAACCAGGGAGAGCTTGGTACAACACCGGGTTAGGGAGGCAGGAAAACGCCTCTTTCCAACATGACGTCATGCGTGTTGGCAACCAGGACACGCTTCCATTTGAAAACCACAAGAACTGCTGGGATTCTCAAACGCAGTTCTCCCCAGTTTTCTTGTTCTTGAATTATAGTGGGGTGAGTGTAGGAAGGTGTTGAGCTTGCTTTGACAGGTAAAAAGAAGTTATTTGCTGTTTCTCTGTAATACTTGCCGTCTCCCTTTTAACTTGCACCTGGACAGCAAAGATTTTTATTTACTATTAATCTCAAGAAGCAGGCATTCAATATTTTTTTTTTTGTATCCTACTACCTTTATTCACAGAGAGCAGTTCCTTACTTTATTTCTGTAGGGGGTCTAAGTCACAGTTTGGCATTCAGTGTTTATTCTAAATTCAGAACAACTGTCTTCCACTGCTGCTGACTCTTCTTCTTCAGGTAGAATTTTCTGAGCGTATTTACAGTCTCTGAGCTTGAGGACTACCTGCGCACCAAGCTACGATGCCTAGCCAGACTACGTGCTCAGCAGTAAGAGTATATTGGCATTTCAAATTCAGAAGAAAAAAATAAACTGAAAAACTGAATAACCTCCCAGTAGTCATTTCAACTCTAAAAGCAGTTTTCTTAAGCTAGCTATGATTTTTTTAAAATATGAACTTATAAGTAAAACACCTGATTTTTGGCTGTCACTACCATTTGACCATTTTATTAACAGAAAATAAATTGGAAAAAGGAAAAGAGGGAGGACTCAGTTTCAAGTGCCATCCTTGCTATAAAAACCCCAAGAGATATTGATTTTATTACCCACATGATTGATGAAAGCAGTTCTAAGAAAAGAGTGCTCTAAACTATTTCAAAGCCCACTGTAGCTCATCAAAAATGTCAGAGGCATTTCTGAGCCTATTAGGGCTGTATTTTTCAAACTGCAACGTTTTTTCTTTTTCCCCACATTCTTTGCATATATAAACTTTTGTATTTTTAAGGCTCTTAGTGTCATCTTTTCAGTTTGCCCTTTCCCTTATGTGCTCTTTTCAGTTATCAGAATGGACTTACACACAGCAAATAACTGCAAGAAAACAAAACATTCCTTAAATTTGCTTAAACAAGACATTCAATACAACTGCACTTTATGGAAATGATCTAACAAACACCACCACAGTTTAACAATAAAGCAGTTATGAACCCTCTAGCTTTTTAAGACATTCAGGAAAAAGAAAAGATAATACAGGACACAGAATTCTCTGTAGCATGGAGCTCGAGAGGCTCCATGAGAAAGTGAAAGCTGCTCGTCTACTTTCCAAGCGAAACATGGTAGGTGATTGCTCTAACCTGGGGCACAGTACATTCTCTCTATGGCATCGTTGTCACAGGAATCTTCAACCTCCCTCCACCTGCTAAAATACGTTAGCTGAATGTGTCCTAAAAACAAAACGACAGGAGAAATCAAAACATTTTTCCCTTCCATTTTCTGCAGAAGTGAACTGTAATTACTCCTTTTGTAGCTAAAAACAGTATCATTAAGAATAATGGCATCATTAAGTACTAGAAGCTATTACTGGGGGTGAATTTGCTGCACTGATAATGAAGCTCTAGACAGGAAATGAAGATACTAATTACAAGATAAAACGCCTACTCAGTTAATTGGAAGCAACAGCGAATAAAAAGAAATGCATTTGCAAAAGTTCCTGACCTCTATCATTCAATAAGATGTTGTTTGGGTTCAAATCGCGGCACACAATTCCTTCTCTATGTAAAGCATCAAGGGCTACCACCATTTCAGCTGCCCATCTTTGAATGCAATCCTCTGGGATATAAAACCTGGAGGTTATCGCTAATCTTTCGTCAAGGTCCTGAAAAATTTGATGGATTTCCTTCTCCGCTCCTACTGCTATGTTGTCTTCCCTCTTTGGTGCTGCCTTTTTACTTTCCGCTGCTGGTAACAAAGCCGGGTCTGTTTCCTCTTTTCCGAAGTCTTCAGCTTGATCAGAAAACAGCAACACTGCTTCATTTCTTATCGCGTCTCCCTCCAAGCTAACATCTTGAGCACCTGAGAGCGAGTTGGAAACAAATAAACTTTCTTCTTTGCTTGCCACGTTGAAGGAGGTGGCTCCGAGCCCTTGAAACAATGCCCCATCTTCTAAACTACCTACCTCTGGGTCAGGTGTAAAGTGGGTGCCAAGAGCTCCCTGAGTGCCACCCCTTTGTCCATGTGCTTCCTCGTGGGAAGGATCGCCCGCTTCTGGTGCCACATGATTTGGCTCTTGATCAAATGTTTTGCACGGCTCTGCAGAACTATTTAATTGTAGGACATCGGGTGTTTCTAATAACTTTACCTCCAATGGGTCCCTGTCAGTTTTTGTAAACTTTGTAGGCCTTGCCTCTGCTGCCTCTTCTGTTTCGTCAGACATACCGGGTAGGTTTATTAGGAGATCGGGCCTTCCTTCATCAACGCTATTTACATCATCCAAAGCAGCATCCTTAAAGGAGATAACTGGCACAGAGTCATTCGACCCCCTGCTAATGGTGTCATGAGCTCTCATCCCCATTTTGTTCTCCAGGGCCTCCAAGCTTCTGTCACGATCGGGGACAGAAAACAATGGCTTCAAAGGTTCTGATTTCAGGTTATAGAACTTTTCTCCAAAATCAAGCCCCAGGAGCTCACTAGTGCTATCTTTGCTGTCTATCCTGAAGAGTTCCATGGGGCTGTTCTTTGATTTAGTTAGCGAGTCCAGTATCCTAGTAGGGCTCGCTATTTCTGACTCAGCATCGTCAATGAAAAGCTTTCGTTCCTGAGAGGCAAAGATCTCGCTGCCGCCGACACTGCATTTCCGTAGGCAACTTCTCTCTTTGGTATTCAGACCTTCGCTCTCCAGTTTAACCACCGGTTCCTCATTTAGAGAGCCAGAATCAATTTTTTCTTGCCCATATTCATTGCATAATGTTAAATAACTAGTAGTGCACTCTTCTTCTGAGCTGGATCCTGAGTCCATCCACTTCGAACTCTCTTGGCCATCTTCCTGGTTGCTGCTGTCATCCTGAGAGCTCGGCGTTAGGCTGCTCTTCAGGGGAACCACCTTCAGCATACTGTCCCCATAGCTTTCTCGGGAATCAGTGCTGCTACCCATTTCTTTAGGACTAGGTGTCGGCTGCTCCAGGTAAATTTTAGTTGAACTGGATGTTCTGTGTTCAGGAATTTCAAAGCTCTCTTCAGGGCTTCTGTTTAAAAACTTACTGACATAAGACCACAGTTTTCCTCCTGCAAGAAAAGAGGGGGAGGGGTAAATGTCTTAATTTCACTCAGAATCGGTTTCATTATGAAACAAGAAAATACCCTCATTGTCACAATACACTACCTCCTTATGTCCCTAGAGCAAGTTGGATCAGCTACCTCGGGAGGAAATAATTACAGGGCCCACAACTTGCTTTTCAAGCAGATTTGTATTAATACATAAATATTTAAAGAGCTGCATCTGAGATTAAGCTTTTTTTTTTTTTAACTTCAGTAAAGTCTCATTTCAGAGTCTGTCTCAAGTTGCTCAGTGGTGACTACTCTCCATCTGCTGTCTCGAAAGAAAGCAAAAACTAAGGAAGATCAAATGATTTAGTGCCCATCACCAGTTCTGCCTGTACCAAATAGTTCTGTATCACAGCTCCAAGCTCATGAGCAACATTAGGGAAGACAGACTAAAAACTAATTACCACATTCAGGAAGGGAAAGGGAATTAACTCATATTAGCAGGACATCTTAAGGATGTTTTTCACTTGGAAGAAGTGGGTGTTGTTAGTTAAATATGGATGTATTCCTCCCTTTAACTTGAGAACTCAAGAAAGTTGCTTATGCCTTGCTGCACGACACAAGGATTTAGCAATACTCTAAGTTATATTGGCAAAACAGTTCCTTCACAGCAAAGACTAAGTTACAGCTCCAAAAGTAATACAAAAACCCCACAAAAAAGGACACTTACGTTTCAAAACACTGCACATGTAAAAAAAGCTTACAGATTACAAAATGTTACTTGCACGAAACAAATCAAGAAGTTACTGCATCCCTTGCACATGCCAAAGAATCTGGCTGAAAGCTAGAAAGCCACCTTTGCTAACTCATGGGAAAATACGAAGTCAGGACATTTCAATTTAAAAGATTGTACAGAAATTCTGGAAAGTGCAGGAGTTCTAACAAAATCTTTGTAGAAGGAAAAAAAAGTACCCAGCCCACTGGGCATCTGCAAAGTTTTGATTATTTTTTTGTTTGTTTCTGTGGTTTTTTACTCATTTGGGTAAAACTGTGTTTTATATTTTTTCAAACTAGAGTCTTTAATAGTTATTTTTAAACATTCTCCATATCAGGCTAAATTCCTTTAAAAAGCACAACAAAAGAAGAAAGTATTTTTTTCATTGCCTAGGAACATGTTTTATATATTCCCAGGTATTTCAAAAATAACTTATCAAAGGCAGAAAAACCTTGGTACTTTAAAAATTATTTGAATAATGTAACAGAGAGTTTTCTTGCCAGCCATCCCCCTGGCTAAGACAAGACTTATTTTTGAAGGGGAAAAAAAAAAAT
>NW_010265162.1:149660-163786 GCF_000690775.1 Eurypyga helias
AACTAAGTATATCAAAAACATTAAGAGGGAATTCTAACAGCTTGAGATCAATGGTAAAAATGACAATTTATATCTATTAATCCACATGGTTTCTCCCATAAGCTACAAACAGACTTAGTAGGCCAGAATGACCCTTGCCACCTTCCAGAAGACTATGAGAATGATGCCAAGTCAATGAACAGAAGCAAAGGGAAGCAAGAAGGCCACAAGAACCGCTATACTAAGAGGGAATTCTAACAGCTTGAGATCAATGGTAAAAATGACAATTTATATCTATTAATCCACATGGTTTCTCCCATAAGCTACAAACAGACTTAGTAGGCCAGAATGACCCTTGCCACCTTCCAGAAGACTATGAGAATGATGCCAAGTCAATGAACAGAAGCAAAGGGAAGCAAGAAGGCCACAAGAACCGCTATACTGACTACTGTATTGCATATGCACTTTAAATACCTACCCAAAATAAAGTCAAAACACCTACACACATGCCATGCCTCCACAGCAAGGGATGGCTCACCAGTCACGCCCAGCAGAGCAGCAGCCCCCAGCCTCCCTGGGCAGTGACCGGATCTGAGCGTGCTTGGACACAAGCCCTACATCCATGAGACGGAGGGCCCTGGTCCTGCCAGAAGTGCCTGACGAGCAGGACCTCGCCCCTGTGACAGGTAGGGGTTCCGTGCCGACCCGCAAGATGAAGCCACTTGCCTAAATGGGATGTGTTACACAGCCTTCAGCAGGGTGAAGGTAGAGCCAGGGCACTGCCGTGCCTTCTGAGCCCTGCAGCTTGCACAGGACTTCAGAATTACTGGTTGTAAATTGATATGGTAAAAATAAAAGTTTTTCATCTCATAACCACCAGTAATTCTTTTTCTAATATTACATTTTCACATTTATTCATGCTTTTGCTATGGAATGGCAGGGAGAGAAAACAACAGAAAAGAGAATGAGACAGTGGGAACATTGATATTTTTATGTGTGTGTGAAAGACTTTCTCCTCTTTTCCACAATTTCATCCATTTAAAAAAGAAGCAACGCAGAAGTTTAATTTTACCCCAAGACTCCAATGGAACAATATTTTTATAACAACTAATTTTCTTAAGAATTTCAATTCGATTACTTTAAGTAAGCAGTGCTTGCAAAATAACTTTGGCCAGTTTATTAACCAGGCATGGAATTATTCAGGGCCGTTTCATACCAAACAATAAGATCTCATGACAACCATGCCCCTGCTGCATTTAATAAACACAAAGTCTGCCCATCCCACCCGTGCTATACTAATTAGTACAAGCAAATGCTGAATATTTCTGTCTTCATATTACTAGTGTTTATTTTTTGTGCTTCACAAATTTCTGACAAAACCACAAATCTCAGATCACAAAGGGCGTTCACAGAACATGACCCACGCCAACCCACGTGACAGTTTTGCAGCTTTGGCCAGTGCCTGGCACCTCGGCCTCCAGGCACAGCTTTAATGCAAGTCTCAGCACCATCAGTCCTTCCTCTGGGGCAAGTAGTAAGAAAAGGTCTTTCTCATGGAGGCCTGGGTTGAGTCTGATGCAGAAAGCTCAAACCCTTATTTCTGTGACCTACTGTCACAGGTTTTTCCTGTGTCATTACTGGGCACGAGGCGTGCTTTCATGTGCGATACCTGAACGTCTCTCACTGCCCTACATGTTCCGTACCCCTGCATTAAGGTCAGAAGGGGCTGGACTGCCCGGCAGCATGGAAAGTGCAAGAATGATCCTCACACAACTTAGCTTTTCCCCTTGACAGGTCAGGTGGCTCTCAAGACAGCTCCTGTCTTCTGCCCCTCCATCTCACTCCATGCAAGGTTTCATGCAGCCCTCACTAGATTTTGGCCTCTCCTCAAAAGTCTCAGTGTAGCTTAAGAAAGAAGGAGAAGCAAGGAGGACTGAAAATGGAAAACAGACGTGTTGAGATCCATCCCTTCAAAACCCCCACAGAAGGATCACTGGAAGAGTCAGCAGGTTCAGGTTGTGTTTTAAAAAATGTTCAATCTGAAATGCTTTCAACAAACCTAAAATTTGAAAAAGACAAAATCTCTTTATCCTTACAGTATTCAGAAATTCACCACACTCTGCCTGTGAAAACACACAGAACTGCAACAATGACTCATTTTCTACTTGTAAATGTACTGTCTTACCTTTCTAAAACAGAAGTTGCTCATTAATCATCACTTGAACTTAGAAATCACAGTGGAAATGACTACTTAGTGCAACTCCAATTTAGAGTTGAATGCACGTAAATACAAGGAAAAAAAATGAATTATGTCCAAATATGTTTACATACAAATATTTCAAGACTGGCCTCCTGGTCAAGTGGAAATACGTAAATAAATGCTATTCAATAATTGTGTCCCATAGTGGAAAAACAACAATTTTATTCCGTTTTGAAAATGTCCAATCCAGGGTCAAACAAGAGTGATATTTGTATCTGGGTATATAATTATGCCTTTATGAATGACATACTAATAATCTTTCCCCCTCTCCCCACGTGTTGTGTAAGATCAAGAAAACCCATTAGCAAGCCATGCTAATATAGTATCATGAATCTATAAAAACTAAAATTACAGAAATCAATCCAAACAAGTAAGCTTCAGTCATTGTCAAATAGTCTAACATACTAAGGAACTATAAAAGCTACCAATTTAAGCTAAAGTTTATTAGTCTTTAATACAAATTCAGAAGTACAGTATTAACACAGCTAATTATTAAGATTATTTTCTTCTACCATGAACTGACCCTACAACCAGTCTGGCTCATTCTTTCTGGTTTCATTAGCACACAAAAATCACCAAGCTCTATATCCTTCTGCAGTTATTCAGTGTAAAATTACTTATTAGAATTGCCTTACTTAACCAAATTTCCAGCACTCTGAAGGTTATACCTCTGCTTCAATAGGGAAAACCTAAAAAGTTATTGTCCAAAATAATCAACAGGAAATTTCAGCATAAAGTGACCAACCTGGCTAAGAATCTTCTTGATTGTGTAATATATTTATATTCTTTCAAACATTTCTTCAGGTTTTTGTTATTGATAGCACTTGATGCAGGACCATCAAAGAGAAGAAGATACAGAGACTATACAGTACATATCATAGGATAAAATTAAACCCAACAGATCGGCAAATTTAGTCTCCTAAACATGTTTCTGTTCTAGTTGACCAGAAAAATTTACGACCTGTTGGGTTTTTCTTCACCCAGTGCTCAGACACGTATCATTTCAGCTTCACATCCTGAAAGACTGGCTGACTACAGAGACACATTCAAAAATAAATCAATGGCTTTTGCTAGCTTGGCCCGTAAGTTTACTCTGAAGGATGATATACTCCAATTCCTGCAGAACTGGAATGCAACTAAGAATGCAGTAATCACTGTATTTAGGAAACCCCAAAAAAGTCGAAGTGAACAATCCAGGCTTCCAAATAATTGTCATCAGACAGGGAAGAAAAACAGAGTACTGAAAGACGTCTGCTTGAATTCCTCTCCAAAACCAGGCCCAGCTCTCTACATCACTGCATAAGAATTCATTTATGGCCAGAAGTACCAACCATAAGTCATACACCTTGTCTGAATTAATATTCTTCCTTGCTGGAAAAAGAGCAACCTTATGGTTTTCTCAGAATCACTGTCCTCCTTTTCAATAAAGACATGCTTACTGGTAAACGTCAACATGTTATTCTACAGTGACTGCATAAAATTATGCTCACACTTTCTAGGCCTGAAGGGAACCGGACATGTAGGCGCTACCATGATACAGCAATGATGTTTCATAGCACCCCCATGGCGGCCACAGTGGGGTTGCAGCGTACGCAGGAATTGGAAGCTAATCACCAACCTAATCTCAACATGACAGTAGTTACAAACACCAGAGTACACGGCAGCTCCCACTGCTGCTTGTGAACCTCTGCTACAAAGTTTGCTAGTTTAGGCAAAGCTCCCACTTCCCCATGCACACTGAGCAAAAGCTACTACTTCAAAGCAGCCGCCTGAAAAAGTCATTTGCCAGGGACCACATCACCTTCCCTACATTTTGCGATTGCTGTCGAATATTTACAGCTAGTGCTTTTTCCTTTCCCATGGACAAGCCCCCAGCTTCGCAGGCCAGAACGCCACCAAGTTGTTGCGTACCAATTCCTGCGTGCAGCAAGCCTCTTCAGCATGAAGTTTCTTGAGTGCTCTCCAGACTGATAGGAACTGCAGCTTGTTTATGCTTAAAGAGATTTGACAGCTTCTAACAGCCACTTAAACTTTGATGTCCCATGGAAGCCCCCCAGCCTATTTTTGAAGCATCTGTTTCTAAAATTCCTGGAGTTAGTGGTGCCAAGAAGAAGCGAGGCCTTATTAACATCAGATTGGCTCTCTACCACACTAGAATTTGCCAAGTGCTTTCCAACAAAGCTACAAGATAACTTTATGGACTTTTGTGCTTCTGAGACAGCCCTGAAGCCTCCAATTGTGGCCATGAGAGGAGCCTGTAGGAGAACCCAAGACACCACTCACCAGTTCTGAGCATGTAATAGCATCATGATTTACCAAAAGAAGGAAGGGGGCGGGGGGGGAAAAGTCACCATCCTGAGTAAGAGTCTGCGGTCAAGCTTGCAGAATTCCATACAAAACCCGATAGTGCCGCACTTAACAATGCAGTTAAAATTTACTGCGCACAGGGAACGGCAAGCTGCTTAGCAAATGCATAATGTCTGTACATAACATTAAAACCTCTTCTGAATTTGCTATAATTCATGCCATTGCCCACTTAAATTAATATTTTACCCCTGAACTTCCCAGTGGTGTAGGTAGCACACCTAACGTAATAAATCACCACCACTTATAAATCTGAGTGGCAAACTCTTCTTTACTGCTGGAATAGAACTACTTGGAGAATGAATGTTAAGAGCATTCATAAAGTCATGCAATAAGATTTCAGAGACTATGACTTAAAAAGTACTGTCCTAGAAATCTTTACCCTTTCTCAAAATTAACTACAAGCACCTTCTCTATTTGTGTTTTGTCTGAGATGGAGGAAATTTTAAGATAGCTTTACCTATAGAGGGATTCGTGACATTATTATCTTTGTAATTAAGGCATGAGTGCCACTAACATAAAACTGATGTGATCAAGACCATCATCTATGGGGTGAGCAAGACTAGTCTCAGCATACAGCACAGCATAACTTTAGCCCTATTTTTATTCATGGTTTATTCATGCAGAGCTAGAAAATGAAGCCTTTCTCTTGAATCACTTTCCAGCATCAGTCTCCTGGGACAGGGCGAGGTGCACAGCGCACACAGTTCTAGCAGCAACCCAAAATTACTGCCCCAGTTAGGGATTTGGGATCAGGCCCTACACAATATGCTTTTTATATGCGTTCTCGGGCAATCTACTGTTTACTGTACCCCAGCCACACCTCTTTAAAACAGAATATATTACTCCTTTTCCTCTCCCTTTGCCTGTTCTGAACCCAGACAGAAGGTTCATGAAAGCAGGGGACTATCCTTAAAGAAATTAACTGTGTTAATTCCCCGATCATCAAGGAAAAGTCCTTATAGCACATAATCATTTTTGAATGTTTTGCAAGCAAGGGTAGAGGTGAACTCATTTCCAAACCACCTGCTGCTTTAGCAGAAAAGGAGGGAAAACTCTACGCAGTTTATAACTTACACCCACAAGTGTCCAAGTCCACTGAACCCATGTACCATGCATTACCAACAACAGCCCTCCCCTACACCGAAATCCCTTCTAGTCCCCACAGCTCTCCCCTTCCTCTCCAGCACAGCCTGCCATTCCTCCATTGAGAGCTCCCTGCGATGCCCCCAAGTTCTTCCCCTGCTCCCCACCCCCTGTTCCCCTTCAGCACTCTCCCTGTGGAAAGCACTCATCCCTCATCAGCACCTCCTCTCCCAGCTCCACCTCAAAATAACCCATCTCCCTCCCATGTCTCCTCCTTGCATGGCTCTGACCCACAGCTGGCAGAAACATGAGCTGTGGTGCCTCCAAGCAGGTGTTTGCTGCCTGGGCAGCTGAAACGAGGATGCTCCACAGACACCGCCTTTACTGCTGGCACATCAAACAAGTTGCGCGTGGTGCTGCACAAGGCTGCCTGTGGCACAGACCTGATTTAGAAGGCACTTGGCAAATTTAAGGTCCTTCCCCCATAAAACTCAAAACACGTGACAGCTGATGTCGGTAAGCGCAAGACATTCAGGCCAAGCACATTTCACTGCATTCACGACCATGTCAAAGACGACCAGGAGAGAGTCATTCCTTTTTCAGGACAATGCCCCATCCATTCCAACTGCTAAGATGAGGTTTCTGTTCTTAAATGAAAGAGTTCTGAGATTGTCTTTGTCAACTGGTCATATTAAGCCTTCCTTAAAATTCTTGTTCTCTCCACCTGAGCACTAATCCCCTCCCAAGTTCCACCACTTCTTTCCCCGGTTTTCCATCTGTCTTGAGAAGGAACATTATTCCTGAAGAGAAGAACAAAACTGCAAGTGTTCAGAAACTGCAGAAATATTAGAAACAGATTTTTTTAAAGTATTATTTTATCATGTTTCTAATCCTTTGATTATGCTAGCCTTAAGAGCAATTGATATCTGACAAAGACTGTGGGGTTTTGTTTGGTTTGGGGGTTGTTTGGGTTTTTTTTAAATACTATTTTTCCAAACAAAATATACCATCTTATGTGGAGATTACAGTTCAGGTGAGAGTCCCCAGGTTATTCAGCTGAATTACACACACTCAAGAAAAGTAGCACTGTAGGGAACAGCACTGTGAACCCTCGAGATCACCATCAGGCAGTACAGTAACATCAGGCCTTGCTTCATACTTCCCTGCTCATGGCAAAATTAAGTCACACGTAGCAGAAACAGTCACTCACGCTGTACAGCTAACTTTAACTGGCCTCATGTGACATACTGTTCACGAAAAAGCCAAAATGTAAGTTATTAGGAAAAAAAGAAATAAGATTCAATGTAATAAAGTTATCTTCTCTATCAGTTAGCTTAGCTCCTTCACAACATCCACTCTGACTGAATTGTTAACATTTCCTAAAAAGAGATCTATTAGCAATCCCAAAATTTATATTCTGCACTCATTCTAAACAAATATGGGTAATTACATTTAGGGAATATTTAAATCCAGGTGTTAGACAAAAAAAATCAAAATGTAATTATTTTGTGCCACCTGTTCCCTGTACATTTAACAGGAATTTTATAAGCAGTTTGAAGGCACAACTCTGTGGTTCCACTTTGAACTCCTGTGTGATGCCACCAGCTATTTTCTTAAAAATCCAGATCAGAATAACTATGCAATGTTAACCAACAGGGAAATGTTCATATTTTGGGCAGAGAGTTAATGAACCTTTGTGTGCATACTTTTCATTTTAACTCTAAGATGCTCAAAAGATTTACTTGGTGAAGTTTACAAAAGTAGCCAAAGACTTTGTCTCTGAGAGACGACTGTAAAAACTGCAGATGGTCGTTGCAGTCAAAGCATTCACTCTCCTGTAGAAAATAAACAGTTGGAATCCTTCAGTATTGCTACAATCCAAGTAACCCATCAGGATTTGAGGCCATTTGAAACAGGAATCAAATCCACTGCAGAATGAAGGGGAAAAAGGGGAAGGGATGGAGGATGGGAGTGGGGTGTCTTACATGGCAACTCTTAGGCACGCTAAAAATATTTTAATGAGATGTAGAAGCAATTAATTTGACAACGAAACATACCATTGATTAAAACTTCAGGCTTTGACTTTTTTAGCAATATACTTAAAGGAGAGACAAACCTTCCGCATGCTGTAACACGAGAAAGACAGACTCCTCGGAGATGATGTACTTGTGCAGACACACCATGTTGGGCACACAGCGGGGGATGATGGTCGTTCTGCTCCTGCTGTACTCACTACTTTTCCTTAGACCCTGACAGAGAACAAAAAGGTCAGTTGTACCCTCAGTTGCCTTTGGAGCCTGCTGTGCTCTGTGTTTATCAACCAAACTAATCTATCCGAGTTACTCTGGGCTTCAGAGAAACCACTCATCTGCTGCTCTATGCCCCTCGGTCCCCCGAGGCTGTGCTGATGGCATCTGGCGCATTTCCAGAGAACAGAAGATGGCACAAAGCTGCCATTAAAATCAATTACATGGGTCAATGTTTTTATTAGAATCTCTCTCAAACTAAGTCATCAGGATGACACTCAGTTATTTCCCTGTGACCTTTTTTTAAAATTTTATTTTTGTGTCTGACCAAAAGACGCTATTAAAAAAATTCAATTCAAGTTCTAAAGACAAAAGAATGCCTTAGCCTTACAGGTAATCCTCACATTTCCACTGTGCTTTACTAAAGACAACCACCACCACAACAAAAAGGAAAGGAAAGGATTAGTCTCCTTGAGAGGTAATGATTTTTGGGAGGTAGCAGAGAGATGAAGTTGCCAGAAGTGAAAAAATTGATGCGGGAGGGAGAAAGGGATTGGAGAGAAAAAAGAGAAAAAAATTATGTCAATAGCGTGACCTATTACAATATTGATAAACATAAGCAGTTAAATGGGAAATTCAATGTTATCCTCTCTGCCAGTAGATAAAGTGAGGTTCTAATACACAATATTCACAACTAATCCTTTCCGAGGAACAAACAGGTTTTCTGTACCCTGCACGTACTTAAAATAAACAGTTTCAAAGGCCAGATGCACAAAGTTAAGGCAGGGTTGTAAGCCAGTCCTGAAGCAAAGTTACAAAATGTTAACAACTAATTAGAGCTCCATGTTTGAGACACAGTTTTTCAGCCCTTCCTCCCATCAACAGTGGAATTCATGTCAAGGGGAGCCTGAAATAATGGCCACAATAACAATACTCCTACTAAACTAATTTTCAGCATCACAGATGCTCCGAGCATATTGGGATCTTGATCTGAGCGCTTTCTGAAACACAGAAGAGTAATGTGAAAAACTTTATTCTGACTAATTAACTATTCATTAAGGCAATTGTTTGGTAACATTACACTCGGTTTGCACAGCCTACAGATGTAAAACATAGGAAAGCAATTTTGGATAAGACCAGTCATCTGTTTCATCCAGAATCCACTTTGACCAATATACTCTTCAGCTAAGGGGAAAGCAAACACACAGTGTTGTGGATATATGTGGGCTAAGGAGAATTTCCACCTTCAGCAGCAGCCTGCACATGTGCTGAGCCACCGGGGCTTTATGGATGTTTCAAGCAGCACACTGAACCCACCCTTCTTTACCAAAGCCAGCTAAGGTATTGGCCTCAATAACCAGTAGCAACTCAAGGGAGTAAACCAGCACATCTGAGCACCAGAGAGTTACACAGAAAGGAAAGGAAAGCAACTGAGTATCAACAAAAGGAATTCCAGTGCACTTCACAGGGATACATATATGAACATAACAATATATCGCAGAGATAACTCTAGACATTAATTTAAAATGATCTTTGTGTGGTGGTGTAATTTATGAGGCCAAACTGTTTAGAGAAGTAATAAAAGGCATTACTCACCTTCAGTATAAAAGTCTGCTGTGTCCTGGTGTCCATTACAAGCAAAACCTAAGCAACAAGCATTCAGAGAAATATTTAAGATTCATACGAGTGAGTTAACAAAACACGATGCTTAAATGTAATGTGGAATATTCTTACAAAGGAAGTGATATAAGTAATGATTGAAGAAAATTAATGCCCTACAGCATACATTTGATACCAGTCTTGTTTCAGGAAAGAAATATGATTGAGGACCCAGATCTCCAGAGAACTACTGGATTGAGGACCAGGACCGGGACAAGTATTTTCCCCAGGGAAAATACCAAGGCAGTAACTGGGGGTGCAATCTAACAAAAGATGTGTATGGCTAATGCTCCAGGTACAAGGTACAAGTATGGTACAACTACTAGAATGTCACCTGATTCCCAACCAGCTAACTTAAAGAATGCACCCTAACTTGCTAACAGAAATGAGCAGTACTTTTTGATGACAGCACTAATCTAGCAAACCCCGATTTATAGAAATGCAATGGTAGTAATATGATGAAGCACAAAAAGTAACCTTCACATAGCATTACCTTCCTACGTCACTTCACTTAAATCCTCACTGTACCCACCTTCCTGGTGCCTACCTCCTTTCCCACATCAGGTAATGCAGAGAATGATAGAATCATATCACAGAATCATGGAATGGTTTGGGTTGGAAAGGACCTTAAAGATCATCAAGTTCCAACCACATGTTGCCTACCAGTGGGTTCCCAGAGGGATTTTTTTTGCAGTGTGGCTCCATACCTGCTTTCCAGGCAGCTGAACTAAAGATGGCCACACACATGCTCAGGCCACAAAAAAAAGTGCTTTATCAACTGTACAGTCACTGCTGTCTCACTCCTCCACTGCAATTTTGGTTTTACAGCATTCATAAGCCACAACAGAAATGGCTGTAAGGAAGTCTCTTTATGCTACTGCAAACTAGTATTAAGGTAACAACAACAAAAAGAAGAGGATTTATTTAGGGAGAAAAGACTAGCTGTGCTCACCACAGAGAGGAGAAGAGCTACAGCTGCAGAGAGCATCTCTATTAGGAGTGCATCACCTCTACTGAAAGAGCTTTAAACATAGCACAGCAATGGAAGTACTAAATAACGTCTTCCCTCCAAGCAAGCTCCATTTTTTTCTGTGTTAGAAACAAAACAAACAGCAATACATGTGTATATATATTTGGGAAACTGCATCTTTAGGGAGTTGGAACCCTCTGCTTCTCTGTCTTCAAATCACCATGCTCAGGAATTCACTGTTTTCCAACTCCAAGAACACAGATGTGCTTGAAAAGCACCAGCTGCAAGGCAGCCCCACCAGCAGCACAAGCCCAAGCCCAACCTTCCTCTAGGAACAAGAACAAGAGTGTGCACTCACTGTTTATTTACAACAGACATGATAAACTTCCAGTATAAATATCCACATACACTGACACCAAAATATTTAGGCTGCAAAATCAAACACCTCAAGGGCTGCAAATTCCAGCACTGAGGTTACCGAACTTTGAGTCCAACAGACAAGACGCAGCAACCCCAAGTCGCAGTGAAGGCCACATTCAAAAAGACTTCTTGCAGAGGAACGACGTGTCAGGAGTGGGACAACACAGCACCCCCGCTGTCCCTGCTGCGTGGGGCAGCCGTGCCCGCTGTCCCTGAGCGGATGAAGCCAACCAGGTTGACACACTGACCTTCCCTGGGCCACGGGAACTGCGGAAACAGCCGTCCCGTGCAGTGCCCACAGCAACAGGAGCCAGACATGTGCAAAAGGCCCAGGTGGGGAGGTCTGGGGCAGGGTTGTGCGTGCTGGCTTCCACCGGGCAGCAGCTGCAGCAAAGCAACCTTGGCTCTCTGGGATGGCTGCATTCGAAACACTGCCCTCCATCCCTCCCCATGGCACCCCTGAGCATCTCAAGCAAGAGAAGGAGAATTGGAGCCTTCTCTGATCATTCCCCTCTCACCAAATTTCACCCAAAGAAATAAAGTGACAGGCAGCACCTCAAAGACCTCAGCTTTCACTAGGGTTGCACCCAGTTGTAGAAGCTGTTCCATATCTTCTGGTGAAAAAAAGATCAACACAATTTGGTGTTACTGAGATTCCCAAGCAAAGGAATGACAGTTTCCATGTCAAGAGCATGGTCAGGAAAGGCAAATGTCCCCAGGCCACTGAGTTTGCCAAACAATTTTTCGGGCCTCTTACCTGAGGCTTCCAGAAACAGTGGAAACCAGCTGAGTACGTAGTAACTGTAAAACTGGTTTTGCTCTTGCTTAACCAAAAAAAATTAAATAAAAATTACTAGCCAAACAAACAATGAAGAAAACCAGAAGAGCAAGAGAAAAATAAAAGCTACTTTACAGGAGGTGCCAAAAGAAGGTAAAAATGGTTTGGAAACAACTATGTGTTTACAGTCACTTTCCCTCTTCTTGTCCCAAGTTTGTTTGTAACTAGACACTGTTCACACTGAGGCAATAAATACGAGAACATATGTGATTTTTTTTTTAAATATGCCCTTTGACTGTCAATATCTCCCAAACAGGTGTTGGCTAAATGATTATAAATTGGCCTCTGGATACACCTCTTCAACTGAGCCATACAGGACTGGCGATAATATAATTAGACCTAAAAACATCAGGCTGGTGAATGCTTTCCATCTGTTTGGCAATAATGTTTAGTTAACAATAGTCTTTAAAAGAAGCACCTTCAACTTCAGTTCTTAAAGTTATTTATAGGGCCATTCTTAACACACCAGCACTCTTGCTAACAAGGGCTTTAGCCACTTGGAAATTATTAGCCATACGGCTGTACATGAAAAGGAATGGCAGCATTTAACATCTGTATCTCTCCAGATTTACAAGCATCAACCTCATTTAAAGTCATTTCTTAATGAACAGTTCCGTGGTCTGTATTAATATTATAGTTGCATGCACAAAGATCATAAGGCGCCAAACATTTTTTTAATACCAACAGTAGGCCAATCAGTAATGAAGCTGTCAACATAAAGGACAGAATAATAGCTTCTTTAACCCTCAAACAGGATTTGTTCATTTGTAGAGTAGAAGACACCAATTTAAAAACTGCTCATGGGTTTGCTCACCTTTATAAAGACAAAAATCTAATTTGGTACTAATTTGATACAATTGTCTTTCCAATAAAAGCCTCCTAAAGCCATCTTTTATTCCATGATAAAACAACTGCTATAACTAAAACTGTCATGAAATAATTACCTTTGATAGCATACCTTATTGCACAAATACAATTAATGTATTCCTCCCTTTCATTTTTCACACTTGCTTATCAGCACTGTATTAGCATATGGTGTAACAGAAGAGATTAGTGAGCCCTCACCCTGTAAGACGACATACAGAATGACTACCACTAACAGGAATAAAGCAGACAACGGGTCCCTTTAGGGCTAGCCTCATCTGCTGTTATGTTTCAACATCAAAATGAAAGTACAGTTTTATAACTGTAATAACAACAAATAATATTTGTGTGCCTTTCAGGCTAACTACATAGATGGACTAACCAGCTTCTTCCTTCCCACCAAGCATCATACCTTCCCCCCAGCGATGATCATCTGCCGCACCACTCCATTTCTTGGAAAATGATTTCTTTGCTGATTCAATACCAACCCTTCTGCAAGAGGGTTTACCTCAAAAGGGTAACTCCAAGAAGCCCAGGAAGAGCCATGAAAGTAACTTCAGAAGTTCACCTAGTGAAGCTCCATGTGGCCCTGCCAGACTGTGGATTTTACATGGGCCCATCAAACCGAAAACTTGCTCCAAGGGGAGGCAGCCTGCACGCCTATTGCAAAAAGGTGGCTTAACCTGATCCACCCGCACAATTAGAGGACTACATGAATGAGCAAATCACTGTCAGAAAATTGACATTTCAGGAAGGGAGAAGTCCAGGAAAGAGAGAGTCACAAGTGTGTTTGCTTGGCTTTCTACCACACATCCAGAGCAGAGAAAGGCAAGCAGCTTCTGGATGCATTAGCAGGATGCTGCAGAAGTGCACAGCAGTAAGCCTGTCACTGACCCAAATGCCACCTTATTCTCCTCACCTGATGCCCTACAGCCAATTTCTGTATAGCAGTGCTATCCCAACAAGTCTTTCGTGTTTGCATTTCCTCACACTTCTTCCCCATTGCAAAAGGGAGCGCTTCTATAATTCTTTTTCTAAGGCAAAGGGACAAGTCATCACCCTAACAGCATGATGGGACAAAACACAATTCCACATAACATTCCCTGTGGCGTAACTCTGTTCTTCTCCGGAGAGGATCACCCAGACACTCGCATTAGAGTAGGCTGCTCCGAGCTCACGCAAGCTGATGGAACCTGTCCCACTGGTGATGACTACTGTGTAACTTGTAATACTTAATACCTCCGAACAATGAGCTGTCGGCTGTAACATTCAGCATCCTATCTCAGAGGGGAGGGAGAAAAATGCACAGCAGGGCATAGCAACTAGACTGTGACACAAAAGGAGGCAAGGCAAAATCCTATTTGTAATACTAATGTACGAACAGCGTCAAGGTCTACATATCATGCTGGCTTTTACAACACTGTCGCCTACTCGCTCTTT
>NW_010265162.1:163812-177330 GCF_000690775.1 Eurypyga helias
CTCAGCGTGGCCAACAACACTGACAGGCAAACAGCAATTGCCACAAATAGATACATAATGTAAATAAATGTCTTCAGCAGCACAGACATCCCCATTCTGTACAAGCACTTGAGCTCTCGGGCACATCCCAAAAAAAAAGTGAACACAGCAGCGCTGCATGGCAGCAACTCGGTAAAGTGGAGGACAGCAATACCCCTCCGTGATGCCAAATAGGATTTTCTACTTGTGATTTTTTTTTTCCCTCCCTAAGTCAAGGGTTAATTCTGATGCTGACAGCAGCTACTTAAAAAAATTAGCTTCTTAGATTTGATTTACAGTGTACCCAACAGCTTAGTGGAAAATAAATTAAATTCAATTCCATATAGTAGGTACAATTAATTGGAGAAAAATAAAATAAAACTTGCCTGGTAAATAACCATAGTCTAGCTTTAAGAAAACAGTTAATTTTAGGATCCTTTAAATGCACAGAAATTAGCAAATGTTTCAGTATGCAAATTTTTTTTAATTAAAAGATATTTCTGCAGTAAAAGCTCTTTCATATGCACTGCTGATTCTTCATCAAACGTTAAGTTTCCAACTTAACACCAGTATAGCCGGTGGCAGCCTGAAGGTTTACCATCTGCTGCCACCCAAAGTCACGGTGGCCACCTTCAGAACATATGCATCAAAGCCCTGAGATAAGAGACTGAAGGAATACTGCGGAAGTCAGCATAAGGGGAATCACAAACCCAGAGGCAGGCAACAGGCAAGTCACCAGGAAAAAAGAACGTGGTGAACCGTTAGTCACCCTACCGAGCGCCCAACCAAGGTCGCGGGGGACAACTCTGGCAGAACGAAGGACTGCTCTAAAGGCACTGCTCTCCTGCGGGCAGCCTGAATAGAAATGCAGTCCTCTATCATGCTGCAGATGTTTGCTTCCCTACTCCTCCATTCTTTTCCGGGGGGTGGGGGGTGGGTGTTTCCTCTCCATCCAGTATCTAATATTGATTTTTCAGGCGCTGCAGATGTTTGCTTCCCTGCTCCCCCATTCTTTTCCAGGGGGTGAAGGGGGTGTTTCCTCCCCACCCAGTATCTAATATTGATTTTTCAGGATGCAGCACAGAACATACCTGAGCGTTTCATTTACTTGAACAAGTTTACAAAATAAACGCCTCCAAACAGGTTTGCTTAGAAAAATGTGGATATAAGTTCACTAACATAGGCTGAAAAATAGCTTGTGCCTGATCAAAGAAAATCAAACAGGATCTCTTACTGCAGTAGCACATACCCAAAGGGTTTTGAAGATACACCAGACCTAAGAGATTACTTTAAAAACTTCTCCATTTTCTTATTACATTGCCGTTCTACACTGAAAACGCATCATGTAATAAAGTGACCAGTGACCCATCTATTAATTCTGGTCCTTATCTCCCAAACAAACACACTCTTACCATAGGACAGATTCTCTAGCAGAAGTCCTACAAAGTCGAAGACGTATCAAATCATCACCTAGGATTTTCCTCCTTGCATTTACCTCTCCTGTTGGAAAATCCTGTTATAGGTAGTGACAGGTAACCAGGGACGAGACAAGTCGGTCACCTGATCCCAGCACAAGTGCTCGGGACTGCCTCAGCAGGGGCTGGCGCACGGCTGGGTGTCGCACTCGGGGCATGGTTGCCCCGATGAGGCAGAAGCAGGCGTGCAATTCCCCCTGCTCTCCTCAGCTGTGCCGGCTGTCAAGGCTACCAGGATTAAACGATCTACTTAACACAGATTTATTCTTGTCACTTTTCAGATTACACCACCCAGACTCTCACTCGTCTCCCTCTGTCGTTATAAAAAGAGATTACGTTTGGCTAATGTGGATGAAAAATGTGATTATTGCTTATCCTTGTACCTGTGCAATATGAATTATCTTCAGTTTGCAATTATTCCTCTTTTCAAACGATTATTCTAGGGAACTTACGCCTCGTATAGTCTATGAATTGCAATCACAGTGTACTTAAAAGACAAATGGTGCAGCTTTAAACAATGCAAATGCTAAGAAAGTAGCATATATTCAAATTCAATTTTTTCAATACTTTTGAAGTCCACTTCCTCAGAGCAAATTAAAAACTGGCCAATAAATGACCAATGGTGAAATATTAACCTAGAAAAATATATATGGCAGATCATACTAAAGAAAACAGTTGACAATATGAAATGCCACTATGCATCACAGAGTCATTGCTACGAGTAATTACTAAGCAACTTTGTAATATTTAGGAAGACAAACAATTTCAGTTGAAAAGTATTTTCTTTTCTCTAGAAATTATTTCTTTCTGGAGGCTGGAAGATACACATACTTCATCCCGCACTGGAATATTCAATAATTTAATTTCTATTTTATAAAGAGAAAGGCAAAATTAGTGTTACTTTAGTCAATCTTAGGACTGGTTTATGCCAGATGAAACAAAACATTCACTAAAGTCAAAAGAAATTTTAGGGAGACAAGAAAGAAGCTAGAGAGAGACAAGGGTTATAACAACAAAACACTCGGAATTGTTCAAACTAGTATAAATGGAAGGACTTCAGGAAAACAAGTGGCAGATATTCGCGGGCAGGGAAGAAAGGACAGGACACTTTCTAGCTGAGAGAGAGATTGGGTTTTAAAGTTCAGCAAACTTTGTTACTGGGGCTTCCGACCTTGCTGTAGCTTAGGAATAATCCTGCAGCAGTAGGGAAAGCCAAGAAACGAGTTTTGACAATGACTCTAGTTGATTTGATTTTGTAGGACTTGGCAAGTCACTTAGGAAACTAAACAGTTATCAAAACATAAAACAAACTCTTAAATGTTTCTTTATTTGTAATTACTGTTATTACTCAATTTCAGATTTTTAACCATTTTCGGCACTGCTTTTTTCTATTATGCCATGTTTGGATGAGGAAAACTTGCTAGGCAGTTGAATTAATTATAACACGTTTTTAGCCAGTTTCTCCTTCTAAGCATCGGAATGAAACAAGAACGAATGTCTGACCACGATCATGCTGTTTATTAAAGTCCCCTTTTGCCCACACCTCTGGACACACAGTGGCTGTACACAGAGCCACTCACCCAAATCCCTAAGATGATCTGAAGAGGCTTGGCAGCGCGCAGCAAAGAGCCAGGTGAGAGAAGACACCTGCTGTGATCAACTCCGTTGCACAACTGCAACGGTCCTTAACCTCACCTCAAAATACAAAGCCAGATATTTAAGCTCCTAACACAATGCTGGATATTTAAGCACTAACAGGGTGTAGTTACCTATGTGCTCTTATTCAAGCACAGCACACACACAGTCATAAGAAGAGACCGTTTCTCCTATCCTCTGATTAAATTCCCTTAAAACTAACCCTATCTTGTGTCAGTTGAACTACAGGTGTGCCGATTACGCTTGCGAACCCTACATATATTCGGTATACTTGTGGGGTTTGACACTTTCATTCAACAAGCAGACAAGTAGTAATTACACTTTCTACACACCTAATAACATCGATTTGGTTGTTCTGAATATCAGAACGTACTACCACCAGAGTTAGAACTTCTCACCGTAGCCCAACAGCAACAACAAATAACCTATATTTAAGATTAAGGTAATTGCTTCCACTTCTTCAGAAAAGAAGTTATCTACTCTAGAATCCTCTTTGGAAACTCCCAAAATAATTTTAGCAAGGCCCTGGTAAGAGTATTGTATTGTAGAAGGTTTCGGATTGTAAAATAAAGCTTAACAAACAGCATATTGAACAACAAGCTCAAATGTAGAGACATCTGCGCAAGAACTGATCACAGCCACACCAGTGCCAATACAGACGATGGGGGACCAGGGGAGGGGACAGAAGCGACATAAAAGATAGGCATTGGTTACAGAGGCATAGTTATTACTTAACGCACTCTGCTTTCAAGATGAAGCTTTAAATTGAACGAATCTAAATAACAGAAGGTTCTAAAGAATAAGAAATTGGGTTTGAAACAGCATTGTGGAGGTATCCAGCAGCACCATAACAAAGTCATTTCTTTAGGGGCCAGTTGTAGCTTCAAAGGAAAGATTTGCCTAGGGCAGAAACTCAGAACAGAATCTGTAACCCTGGTTTTTAATTAGACAAATTTTGAAAGCAAAAATTTTTGCTATTCCGGAAAGAAGTTTTCTACTTTAAGGTACGTGAACTGATAAAATAATTGATTGTTCTTGGCTGGTGATAACTATAGCCAAAATATTTAGAAATTAGCCTATTTTCAGTGCCGTACCTCTGATAACGCTAACAAGAGCTATGCTTGCCAAGCAGCAGCACCCCAGAATCCACAACATCTGCAGGACAAAAGCCACCTCTATAAATAGATTAAACCTCTATTTTCAGAAACCTACTCACAGGTAGACTTTTCCCGTAACAAACACATAAAACACCTGCAAACACCACCTAGTTAACCCTTGACACCGTGAAGTGAGCAAACACAACAGCAGCAGAATTCGAGAAACCAGGTTCCCTTAAGTAAAGTGTAGGTCTATTAAAATAGTCGGATTTATACCACAGCCTCTGTAGGAGAGCAGAAGCAGAAGGATGGGAGGTGAGGACAGACATGGTTGTCCTCCTGCAAATTTCCACAATATTCTAATGCACTTAATAATGCGAAGGTCTCTCGCTCTCTGAGAGGGGTTAACACACCAAGAACTATTCAGGTGACAAAGGTGGAAAGGCAGAGAGCAGGAAAGATGGCACACTGGGAATAAACTAGGCTAAAATGAAATGTCTAATCATTCTGCCTAGCCTAAAAGAGTTTGAAAAACCCAGAGTTTCAGGTAGCAACAAGCATTCTATCTGTGAAAATGAAGTCAATTCAAAATACTTCAAGAAACTTCAAAAGAAGAACAAAGACTGACATTACTCGAAGAGAAGGCACTGAACCTTTCAGCATTTGATGGAGTGCGGGTTAACAGCTGCTTTTTTTGAGGCAGCACTGTAGCAGGCAGACACCACTCTGGGCTTCAAGCAGCAGTGGGAGAACAAGTCTGCAAGCCAACCACCACCATTTTTAAGTCAGTCTTGCACAGGATTAGGCAAGACAGCAGTAAAAACACCAGTGGCTCATTACTATCCACAAACCCATTTTCTGCTGAAACCAAAGCAGCCACCTCAGAGTCACAATAGGAGAAGAGCATTTTCAGGCAAAACTCTGCATGATGCTGAATCAGACTTGTGCCCGAAAGCGCGGTGTCTTCAATGCCGCCCCTGAAAATCAGAATCCATTTTCAAGAACAAACACGCTATGCCGTCTACTCGGCTCTAGTGAGGATAGTTACACATCCATTTGGATTTCTCCATGTATGCAAGCAGAGGAAATGGCAAAGAACAGTGATGCTGAGGAAGGAAGGGAGATGGTGTTTTAAACCAAAGGCAGGAGCATTGGCTCTGGCACACAGGTAAGTGTGCACACCTCTGCTTCATATTCACATGCCTTTTGTGTATGCAATACAAAACCATATAAAACATGCTCTGAACATTTGGGCGCTTAGAGACGCCTTTCATTTGCTTCAGCTTTTTTTCCATACATTTTTAAGCGTTCATAAAGACAACACACTCAGAATAAGATTAAGTTCATAATAAGTAAAATCTGGAAGCAGGTACAGAGAATACAAAGACACCTGAAATAATATTGTTCTTTTTCATACAATTGTTAAACATTAACTCTGGCCCCTTGATATTGATTACACATGAGCATGCCAGCTGTATACACAGGCCTGTTACTCCTCACACACATCTCCAACACTAAGATCTCTCATTTCTGTCCTCACCAGAACCCTGATTCTTCCCAGCTCTGCATCAGAAACCTGGACACATCCAGCTCATACCCGGGACACTTAGTAGAGCTGAGGTCAGAGAGATCTAGGAGATTGATAACGCCAAGGACTGCAAAAGCTCCATTCTGATCAAGCATCTTCTCCAGTCACTGCTCATTATTCTTATGAATAATGAAGATACCAAATGAAGGTACCAAAAAGGACAACCTTGGTTCATTTCCAACACTTCTGCAGCCTCACATTGTTAGAGTCTCACAGTCCACGCCTACTGCATCTACTGAGTTAGTGTCTACTAATCCACCAGATAGGTGCTCTTTCCAACCCCTTTGACACGTATGGGAGAGGAACACAGGCTAAATTCTGTACTTAAAACCGAGGAAAAAAGATACAATGAATATGAAGTCAGAGCTGAGAAATCCTTCTGTGCTGTAAAAACAACCATAATACCTAATGTATATAGCCCTCTGAGGAGAAGTTATCAACTTACACACACAACTGCAACACAACAGGCAGAGAAAAACAACAAAAATAATCAGTCCCAATAGCTAGGTTCAGTCCAACAAGAAAAGGTTCAGTCCAAAAAGAAAAAGAAGCCAAGAAATAAAGACCTTCACAGATCAGCTATAGGTTTTCCGATGCACATTACAAATGCCCAAGTTGACCATGCACCAGTACATCCTGCACAAACCTGGGATTACATAAGGAACCATCAAAAGGCACAAGGGAATTGGCAAGGCAAAAAAGAAATGAGCTTTTACAGCCTGCATTAGCCACAACCACGCTGATGAATAATGCATCATCTTAAAAGTATTTGGTAAGGTGATAACTAATCAGCATTGTCAAAACAATGCAGCAATTCTTCTGGTCTCTTAATTAGGCTTGCAAAAAAAATCTGTATGGTCCTTTACTGTTTACAGAGGGGTATTGTCCTGGGATTTTGGAAGACATTATTTGCGTAAGTCAAAAATAAGCTTGGCTTCATTGCTGAATCTCTGTCTTGGCTGGGGATTTCAATTCCAAATTCTCAAGGAAGGAGAACAAACAGTTGTCATCCCCCCAGCCCTCATTTCAAGTGAAGGCATTTCTATCCTTCTGTACTTCAAGTATCCACCAGTTTATTCATCTGAAAACACATCTGCTCGTCCTGACTCCAGTACTGTAACCATGACTTCATTTTTTGAAAAACAGGCCTCATCCTCTTGAATGCCACCAAACATGTACCTTATCCTTTAGCTCAAATATATTTTGCATGACCTTACATGAATTGCTTAGATAAAAGCCTTTTCTCTTCTCCTTTTGTTATTTTAAAGTGCAGATGCATTTGAGTCATTTTCCCCTTTTGTTTCATATCCTTAAGATCCACAGCTTCAAAGACAAAATGTCAGCATGCAGTCGATTTATGACTGAACTCTTGAAGAGACACTGAAGAATTACCTTGTCAATCACCCCAAGGACTCTGAAGGCCTTCAGTTCCTCGGCAGGGCTCCTTAGGTTCCAAGAGGGCCTTGAACTTAGTGATCCTGGAGGCTAATGGAAGATATCAAAGATTATACATCAATCAGGGTGGTACTTGAAGGAAGACTGCCTGCTGAAGCAAATGCCAGGCCGAAGGAAACTAAATTTATCATAAATCAGAGAGAGTGAAGATGAAAGGAGAAGTTTTCTGTTTGTCCTTAGTGGGGGGAAAAAAAAAAAACAACTTGCAAGTAAATAAAAGTCAAGATAACATTGAAAACAAAAATTTTAAAAGGAAAAAATAATTACTTTTTTTACTTTCTATGCTTAATGGAACCTGGCAATCAATTACTCAATTTTTACCCCATGACAATAATCAATCAAAGCCTTACAGGTATTCTGGATACAAAATAATTCAGAGATCACTGAAGATGAGAAAGCAAATTAGAGGCTTTTTAAGTCTGAAGAACATAAAATACAGAATTATAAACAGGGTTCTCTGGCTCTCTGGTGAGCTTTACAAACTCCTTTTAATAACAAGGTGCACAACAGAAACGATTTCTAAAACTGCCTTAAAAAAGGTCACTGGCTATGTATCATTAATGTAGTAATTAACACCATAGCAAGAGACCTGGCAGGTGCTAAATATTCAAGTAGTTAATACGCTTAGATTTTTGTCCGTGCTAGGTTCTGTAGCTTCTCAGGGCAAACTCAAAGCTTGTATGTCAGAGGAGGGAACAACGTTTCTACTGGAAGTCTTCGGAGACAAAGATCAACCTCTTAAGCGTCACATATACCTCTTGGCACATTAACAAACATTTTCAGAAGTTTCTAGTTGCCAACTGAGAGAATTCATTAGATCCTCCTCCAAAAATTCAACATGCAGCTTCTAGTAGAACCACAGACCTGGATCTCTTCCTCACAAATATGGTAACTCCATTTGCAGAGTTGTGGAATGCCAAACTCTTTTTAAGCATAACCTGGCTCCCCCAAGTACACTTGTACTTCACAAAGGGAAGGGAAGAGGAAGGTAAAACCCCTTGATTTTTAGGCTTCTAAGAAGCAAAAGCCATTTATCTAATTTGTCAGCATCCTGAGGCAATATTTAACAAATATGTCACTATGGAAAACTGCTGGTAAGCCATTATCCTGTGGATGAAATGTTTAAGTATCAGGGAAAATCGAAACATCTTCCCTTATGAACAGAAACTCCCAGAACGACCGAAGATCCTGAACTAGGTAATTCCACTTGCTTCCCCACTCGTGTTTCCCCTCTGGCATCCTTACTGTGCTATTCTCAAAAGTCCAGAGGGCCTCCCTGAAGCCCTCTCCAAAAACTGGTTCACCTTCTAGTTGTCAGTCGACCACCTTTGCTCCTACTGAATTCTTTCCCAACAATCAACACTTTCTTAAACATTGCCTGCAAAATTCAACAGGAAGGGTCATAAACACACGCTAGAAAAGTGTGCTTTTCTTCTGCGTTCACCTACTGAGCGTGATGTTTAAAAGAGTTCATTATTTATCTTCCTTTATTTATCTGGGGCTTATAATTGTTTTGTAACATAAACACTGCTGAGCAAGAGTCCCAACAGCAGTCAAGGAAAAACAGCCCAGGTTCTAAAAACTATTAAAGGTTTTAGCATGAAGAAGAAATAAACCCTCTACATTAAGTTTTTTCTCCAAACCTAATTTGGCTTCCACGTTCTAGCAAGCTGTTGGAAGGTTGAGGGAGTTCTTTTGTTTGGTTGTATTCTGAGAGTGTGTAATTTTTATGCAATAACGAAGCACTTGCTTTGAAACAAAGAGTTGTGCTAACGCAGAGTTTATTCATGACAAGATTTCAAAAGGAATACATTTAATGAAAGAGAATATTTCCAAATCCTCTAGACTACTATAAAAGATTTCCACTTCTATCTGCATGCTATTACATTTTATAACCATTCCTCAATAATCAAGCTTTTAAAATTTTCTCTCATGCGTAACATTTCAACGATGAGTTAAGCTCACACATCTCTACAGAAGTTAATAATTGTCTAATAATGCTACAGAACAAGACTTCTGCATCCATCATGTCTGAAGAACCCAAACTAAAACAGTACGTATTTTTGGGTCCTTCTCTAAAATATCACCAATGGTGGCACAGTCAGTAATACTGTGCACACACGTTTTTCATATATGCATTCTACAGTCACTTTTTACCTTAAAATTATTTACAATCACATCCACATTTCCACAGCTCCCAGCAGCTTCTGCTTTTTTATCAGTTTCAGGCTATTTTTTGCTCTTTACAGTACTTTGGTTTCACTGTTGCAAAGTCTAATAGTGGAGCCCAGTGATGGGGAGGCATCACATTCTGTTGTGAAGCAAGCTGGGAGCAAATTCTAAATACCCAATTCCCAGAACTACAGCAATCAGGCATTCTATGAAACCGTCTGCTCCTCTGAATAGAATGAAAATCCAAGCTCAGCATCTAGCCAGCGATAAGAAAAATAACTAAAAAAACAGCTCTCTCTTCAAATATAGAGGAACAAAACCAAAACAAAAAAAACCCCAAAACCCCAGGAAGGAGGGTAGCAAAAAGTCAAAGGCTTAATTTGCGTTTACAAATAAGGCATTTGTATTCTAAAGAAAGTGGCAGGCTACCTCTGCCTGCAGAAGGCCTTCAGCAGACCATCCAAATGCTCAGCCTGCTGCTCGGGTATCCAAGGATCTTCTCTCCTGCAGCCAGGCCCTACATGTTATAGAATCATAGAACGGTTAGGGTTGGAAGGGCCCTTAAAGACCATCTAGTTCCAACCCCCTGCCATGGGCAGGGACACCTTCCACTAGACCAGGTTGCTCAAAGCCACATCCAGCCTGGCCTTGAACACTTCCAGGGATGGGGCATCCACAGCTTCTCTGGGCAACCTGTTCCAGTGCCTCACCACCCTCTCTGTGAAGAATTTCTTCCTGATGTCTAATCTAAACCTCCCTGATTTCAATTTATACCCATTACCCCTTGTCCTATCACTACAGGCCCTTGTAAAAAGTCCTCTCCCAGCACCCTTGTAGCCCCTTCAGGTACTGGAAAGCTGCAATGAGGTCTCCTCGGAGCCTCCTCTTCTCCAGGCTGAACAAGCCCAATGTTTTCAAACTATTCCCAGACTACACTCCTGAGGTGCACAGATGGGAGTTACCTGACTTGGGATCGCCGTGACCAATTCCTACAGTTCCTCTCCCACCATCACCTTCAGGCTAGCCTGTGCTAATTTCAAGTGGAAAAGGATGATGATGATTGTAATGCTGCCCTCTGCAAAGACCCAGCAGCTTGTGGCCACTACTTGCCTTCAGAATGCTCCAGTTTTGCAATCTACACAATGAGATACAGTGATAGCTCTTGCCTCAGCTTTGGCATTACTGCCAGCAGTTATAAGGGCAGGGGGAGAAAGAGAAGTACACCACCAGGCAAGCAAGAGGATGTTAACTACATTGGAAGCAAGACCACCATCCCTAACCTGGAGACATGAACATCATTTGATGGGAAACGATCCTAGTGTTGATGCTGCCTCCTTTGACAGCAGTCACCACAGACCTCAGGATAAAAAGAGAGTACTTTCACGAACACCAGCACAGAGCTGCACATCAGAACACCACCTCCCCTCCCCATTCAGAGGTCTGTGCCTGATCACTTCAGTAAGTATCCACCTGTAGCATGGCCAGACTCTTGACCGCAGCAAGAGATGCCTTGTTCTGGAGCTGACACTCCTGGCGTGAGGTGCAAGGCTCCACGCCACAAGTGTGAAAGAGCTTCCGGCTCTACTGGTCTGCCAGAACATCCTGGCCCCTTCCTCACGCCACGCCAGGAGAAAACTAGGTTGCATCTCTGCACACACCTGAACCAAACAGCTATGGTGTGCTTCAGAAGGCCCCCAGTAATCATCAGCTAGGGACTGTATCTTCCCTGAAGCTGGGACACATCTGGTGCCATGCACATCTGGAACCAGCAGCAGATAGGAATGCAGAATATCATCTTGGAAGCCTTGAGACTGAATTCCTTATTTTATGTTAAATTCACATCTCACAGAACTACAGCGGTGTATTTTCTTTACACTTCATGTAATTTTCATGCACATTTAACGAGACTTTTAGGAAGTAAGATAACTTATGAAAATCACTAAGAATGAAGACTGCTTTTCCTGTCTGGGCATCAGGCTTGTATGTACCTCGTGTTACTCAATTGCTTTGAAAATCAAAAATAATTGACATTTTAAAAGACAACAGCTTTCATAATGGTGCAAAAAGAGACAATTCTGAATATAAAAAATTGGGCATAAGTAGAATCAGAAATAATTTCAAAGAGTGAAAAAAAAATGTGCATTATGAAAATAACAACGAAGTTAAAACAGACCCACAGGCTATACGTGTAGCCTTGCAGCTGACAGATACGTAAGACTGCAGCTTTCTGATGGTCAAGCCAGCGTGATTCAAAGGTTGTTGCTGCAGCTCCCACTCAGGCTTGGAGGTGGCTTTCCAAAGCTGCTACTTATAAAGGGACAGAGGAGAAAATACAGCTTGAGAATCTGCAAAATGGCCTGCTGCTGCCATCACACAGCATTCTTGAGCACCTGTCATCAAGGCCCTTGAGGCTGCCATGCTGTGCCAGAGGAGGAAGAAAAGGACAATGTTTACTGCAGCTTGTTTTTCCAGAAGGTGCTCATGCCTGTTTACAACCTCCAGAAGCTGTCTCCAACTCTCCCACTCCTACAGGTCACAGCAAGGCTTTTCTCAATGTTTACAAGACTGTCAAGTGAGTTCCCAGTTCATGGTCAGTCACAGCTGCATCGGTTCCCTGTGCTTCTTTTGAGGCTTAAGAAATCTTCTATCCATCCTTAAGTCCTCTACCCATAACCTTTTTTTAACAGTGCCAAGGGTTCTCCAAACACGTCCTCTTGTGCTCCTCTCTTCAGCACTCAGACTTGTCAGCAGCAGGGTGGTTGCTAAGGATGCTATCCTTGAGGGCTATACTGTTGGCTTTTTGTTGAGGCAAGAAAAGTAACAAACTATTATTATTCTTTATTTGGTTTCCATGGTATCAAAGATAATTTTTTCTTCTCAGCTCCGAAACACCAGGCCTTTGCCTCCAGGGAGATCTGGTCTTTAAAGAGGCAAGGGCCTGGCATTTTGAGCTGTGGAAGAATAGCTCGCTTCCTTCCGCTCCAGTCCCCTCGAGAAAAGCCACCGTGCTTTACTATCATGCAGTGTTCAGATGGCAAAGGGGTGGCTGGGGGTGAGTTTAGCAGGCACACCCTTTTGAGGCTGCTGCACATGGCTCGGTACATGGCTGGCAGCCTGAGCCTTTGGGAGACAGGAGAGGCGGAGGGGTGCCAGGCAGTTATTTAACCTGCGCTTCGGAGCTTATCTCTTCGCTTGCTGGACACTTCTCTGGGCTGGTGGAGGAGAAGGAGGTAAAATGCCATGTTGAAGAAGGCCAAGTGAGCCTAGTTTTAATGCTGATCACTGTGGTTGCTCCTTTCAAGCGTGCAATGGGAAAACACAAAGCTATCTACACCAGATATGGGTGACAAAGCAGTTATGCCTTGTAACATCAGGTCATGAATAAGAACACTTTGCCTTAAATACCCACGCTTGCTTACTAGACAGACCCCCTCCTCCCAAGTGCAAATGGTCTTGGCACCCCCAATGCCATGGAGTTTTCTGCACTGAACCATGCTTCCCATAAACAAAAACGCAATCTGCCCATTATAACACAGGCACAGGTACTGCTAGCGTACAGTATCTGTCCATCATTTTCTTGCAAAGCAATTTCAGTTGCATGGTTCAAACTGTGCTGGGCTACCAGGTGTAACAGCACTCGGCCATACTTCTAGGAAAGGCTTCCTATGTGCACAGTGGTTCTTCTCAAAGACTTCAGCATCCCTCCAGCACAGTAGAGTTGATGAGAGACTTCTTTACAGATTCATGTGGGCAAAGAAGGTACTGTACAGCAGTACTGTCACGGTTTAGGCCCAGCCGGCCACAAAGCACCATGTGGCTCCTTGCTCACTCTTCTCCACCATGACATGAGGAAGAAAAAAATATAAGGAAAGGTTCATCGATCAAGACAAGGACAGGGAGGGATCACTCACCAATTATGGTCAAGGGCAAAACAAACTCAACTTGGGGAAGAAAAATCAATTTAACGTGTTACCAGTCAAATCAGAGTAGGACCGTGAGAGACAAAAACAGGTCTTAAAAAAACACCTTGCACCTAGGCTCAGCTTTGCTCCCCATT
>NW_010265163.1:0-55120 GCF_000690775.1 Eurypyga helias
TCCTGACTGAATCCAGCACACTGTAATAGTGCGGACCTACTTAACCTGTATTTAACACATCACGTGTATAATATGACACATGATGCGTTGTGCATAAGTTGGGGATAAAACTTGGAGGCACCACTGTATTGAAACATGCAGTTGCTTGACATTTTGGGTCACAGATAAATTTTTTTAGTTTGTTATGAAGGGAATTTTGTCACTTGTGTTATTTAGCCTCCTGGGAGATTTCAGTATTAGGTGCTTTGCCATGCTAGTTAGGACAGATATTTAATGTATACTGGTAATGACAGAAGATTAACTTTTTCATTGAATTTTAATTGAACAATCCCTCTCCATGTCATAATCATATTTTTCAAATATTTTGAAGATGTATATACCTAATCCACTTATATAGTCTCTCTATTAAGTTATATGAGAGCAAGGTTTTACTATTATTTCCTCTGATATTAATCACTTACTATCCCATGAACTTTTTGAATTTTCTCTTATATTTCAAAAGTTAGTGTTTTCCCCAACTTTACTGTACTGTACACGTAAACATACAATAAAAGAACTAATACTATATCTTGCAACTGCAAAAATAAATAAATTTATATACAACTTTCCATATGCTTTATTATTTGAGTATCCTATGGTTAAAACAAGAAAATGTAATTATACGCTAAAAAGAATTGAGAAGTAACTTTTTTAACTAATGGGTAATATCTCCCCTTCTTTGTTCTCAGCATCTGTAGTGATAGAAGCCAGTGCATTTCAATGCTGACATTTAATCAATGCATGTAAATCACCTTGGAGGTCTATTATTCTTGTATTCATTAATCCAGTCATGCAGAATACAAGCATGTAGGAGAATTATATACAAAGTTTTTGCAGCTGAGGTCAAAAAGTGGCATGTGCAGTGTTTCGCTCTTAAAGTTCCAAACTGCTTCTGACAAAAGTCATGTGATATATCAAAATATGTCTAAATAAAATCACAAGATTGCTGAATTAAAATCTATCAGAATGCTGTTTAAATGAATTTTTGTGTTGGCAAATTCTCTGCTGAGCAGCTGGTTGGATATCCTTCGTATTGACTGTGTGATACATATCTTTTTTTTACTGGCTTCTGAGAGTAGATAAAGATGAAATGATTGTGAAGCAGGGAAAAGAAAGGGTAAAGCCATCAAAATAAATAAGAAAGCAAAACTAAAAGGAATTACATAGTCTGGAGATGAGGGTTTGCTATTATAAAGCCTTTTTGACCTTTAAGACAGACTGACTTGACTGGTTGCCTGAACAAGTTTCCACCCCGCAGTCCTGAGTCCCGTTACATGCCCAGTAGCTCATTTTAAAACAAACCTGCCATGCCACTTGCTTCTGAAGCCAGTGTGCATGCTGGCTGAACAGTCTGCCTTGGAGGCACCCTTGGTAGTGACCTCCTTTTCAAGAAGGTCAGAATACTTACCTGCCCAAGAGGCACTGTCTTATTGATTCATCTGCCTCTGAACAGATGCACCAGATATCTTCTTGAGAAGCACCTGCTTTTCAAGCACTGAAAATTGAACAGATATTTAGAATACCTGGGAGGTAGTCAGCCATGGATGATGACTTTAACTTCCAGAAGGTATGAATCTCTCTGAGGGACAACACATACAAAGAATCCATCCCTTATGGAGGTGTACAGCAATTATTGGAGATATTTTTACAAATTGTGCCCTCCAGGCATACCAGGCACCTGCCCACTCACATGCCTGATTTACCTAATGTGATTCCAAACATGGAACTTCTTTTACTGCACTTTTACATATATTAAAATGGTACAACTGACATTATATACACACATTAATTTTCATATCTAGAAAACCAGATAATTCTGTTTATTTTGTGTATCCTTTGCCCTTTGGACTTCAAAGATTGTATGATGATGCTAAGGAAAAGATTTACCAGCTTTAAAGCTGGAACAGATGCATATGAGTTTTCAGAAGAATCTGGATGCTGGTCAAGAGAGAATATTGGGGGAAAAAAAAAAAGAAAGCATCAAATTACAATATACAAACTGTATTATCTATAGTAAATTTCACTGTAAAATCAAAGCCTGAATTTTGTTTTGGAATGCTGAGAATAGATAGCAGTGATGAAGGAGTTTGCAACTGCAATGACATGGAGGATGAAGTCAAAGGGTTAACAACTTAAAGTGTACATGGCAAAAAACTCAAAAGAAATGTTTTCTCTAACAAAAGAGGCTGAGATTCTGAAGTTTGAACTACTTTCTTTTAGCAGATTATGTATTTCATGGGGTCCAAAATTGGTTGTTATTTACTAAAGTGCAAACAAAGAGTCTGAGTGACTTGAGGATTCCTTTATAGAAGTTAAGAAGAAATCTTTGATGATCTGCAGCTGAGGGATTGAGTGCTTTGCCATTGGGATTTTATGAAAAATTTTTATGAAAATAAGTGACAGAGAAAGTCAAGCTACACTTCTCTTCTGCTTTTCTGATCTTCCAGTAAGGTGTACTCAGCTCACATGCTGCACAGGGCAGCCCTTGGAACAAGAGGGCCACAACTAGATGTGTCACCCTCTTTCCTATGGCCCTGAGCACAGAAACGACAATATTATTCTAAACCAGTTATGAACAACTAAAAATAGCTGGCAGTTTGATCCCTTTTATTTGTGGCTTTTATTTTGTCCTATGATAAAGGGCAAATACAAGAGAAAGGTTGTCACACAGATTTATATATGGGCTATACGTAAACTGAGCAAATGAAACCTCTTAAGATTCTTTTGGCAAATAGTTACTTGTCCTTTATTTTCTGGTTTACACTACCAAACGTGTGCAAGGTGATTTACAAAAGCCCTTTGGTAAGACTTAAAATGAGGTATTGTTGAAAAGTGCAAATTCTGTGTAGTAGAGGTTAAAACATTAAATAGATTGAATGAAGTAAGAGCTTCTCATTTATAATCAGTTTTAATCACATCCAATACTCTAAATCAGATTAAAATTGGACATTAGTGGTTTAGAATTAAACCATGCTTCCCTCCACCCCACATTAATGTCAGTGTTTTGGTCACACAGCTGTGTGCTGTGTAAGAAGGGAGAAGTTTCTGAGATTAAGAAGGTCATTCATTAATACTAGTCATTGCAAGGGATAGGATCAGCAATTTTCGTTGTTGGAAGTATCAGACAAGAGGATGTAGTGAAGATTGTGTTTCAGAAAGTAAAAGGAATATGCCCCACCACCAAATGCTTCACTACCTCATCCCATAGCTGTTTGCTTGTGACAAGTCTACACAACTTGGCACAAAAGGAGCAAAACATTTTGACTAGAATAGTATGATATAAACTTTGCTCCTCTAGAAACAGAAAAGACATTTCAGTCTACTCAACAGGTTTCCCTATGGCTGCAGGTATCATAGCCTTGGTCTAGAAAGGAACAGTAAAGTGAAGAAAAGTCTTCCAATGTCATCAGAGGGAAAAAATAAAAAAAATTATATTGCCTATGTTTAACATGGCAAATTTTCTTTTTTTTTTCTCTCTACTTCCAATAAGTCACCAGTTCTCCAATGAAGCAGGTGACACTTAACATATGTTCTGGGTGTTGGCATGCAAGTCTTAGTGTTTCTGCACAGCAAGTGTTCCTGGATATGACAGGATCAGTCTAGTTGAATACAGCGGGGTGGTTTGAGACTATGGTGAAATCCATGTCCTGTGATTTGCCCTGTAGTTCTGATTGCAATACAGTAATGCACTAGAAACATTTCCAAATCACAACTCAAGTTCCATTAAAATAGAAAAAGAAAAAAGTGTGCAGTGGGTATGTAGTCCTTATTGTTCATCTTCAAGCAAAGTGCTGACAAAAATAGGTTTTTCAGTGCCCATGCAAGTAGGTGAGATGTCAGTAAATTAGATGCAGAAAAAATCCACATAGCATAACTACTAAATGAATTATATTCAGTAATGATTCTGTATTTCAGATATTCTTTTCCAGTCAGTTTATCTACTGTGGACTTTAAGATTTAAGTATTATTCATGGAGCTCCAAAGTAAGTTATGAAATTTCAAGCTTTTTTCCAAGCCATACTATATTAATAATGGCTATTGCACAGTAATTCTGTTAACATCAATGACTTCGGGAGTTAGTGCTAAAAAAAATTTGTTTTACTAAACTGAAAATGAAATTAATTCATAAATTAGTGGTTTTGTTAAGATAATGTGAAAGGAAATGTAATTAATTAAAATAACATTGCTGTGCCCATTTTAGAATTATTATTTGGCATTAGACATCATAATTGTTACCAACCAAAACTGGAACTTATTATTTTCGGTAACACATCAGCTCTATTTATGATGGACAATTTCCCTTTGCATTTAGAAAATTAAGATGATAGGGACAAATCTCTTTTTCCTTCCACTTTGTCTGCTCAACAGAAAGAAAGAATTGAGTTCTTTTTGCTTTCACTAGGACTTATTATCCAGTAAACATACTTAAGAACAAACATTATGCATTCATTGACTGAACAATGGGATCTATATATCAGGAAGATTTTAGTGCCATACCTCTTCAGTGATTCAAACCTTCAACTTCTAGAGGTCTTTGGGTTCATCTCTCAAGTATCACATACTGCTGCTAAAAGATACAAATATTTCTGAGGATTAAAATTATTACTATAAAATTTGTTTTGATTTTATCTGGAGATCATAAAAATAGCTAATCTTTCTCTTTTCCACTTTCACAAAACATATTTTTCTATTTATTATTCAAATAATCTCCAAGAATTTTGCAGTAGGAATCTCTTAAAGAAGCAAGAATTAATACATACTGCATATAATTATATTATTAGGATAAATTTATTAAAGAAATAAAAAATAAAGCAATATACAATCTTTAGTTCAAAAGAGCTTACATTATTACAACTTCTGGTTTTATACATTATGCCTTGCTGTCTAGAACAATACATATCTTTGCAGGAATTATGCAGTGGTTTGTATCTTAATGTGAGAGTATCAACAAACTTCATACAGCACTTGTTCCAATCAATGTCAAAATAATGAAAACATAACAAAATCAATGGCTTGTCCTTCCTAAAGGGCTCTTTTGTTTGTGATGGTGTTTTCAGGCGTATTTATTCTACCTTATCTGGAAGTCTATGGCAAGAGTCAGGAAAAGCATTTGTCAGGAATAATTTATTACCATTAACTAAGTCAAAACAATAACAAGCAAAACTATCTGTGGATGCTTCAAAGATTCTCACTAGCATTTTGATTGCACTGTTCAATGCTTTTCAGCAGTTTTTTCCTGTGAACATTGGTTTGCAATGTTAGGGGCATTTTTTATTGATATGCTTTGGAACTGAAAGGATATATCTATCTTCAAACAAATATATTTATGGTCTTGTCACACAGGGCTAATGGCTCTGATGAGTGATTGGTGGCTGTTGCTTTCATGCTCGGCATTTACAAGTATACAGAGTGTATAGGATATCTAATATGGTACACATCATCCCCTTGTGCTCAGACAGATTTAAAAAATAATTAACAAGTGAAGGCCATTAAAATTTTCATGGACAGAACTGCCCAAATATAAATTAAAAATTCTGGGACATGATCTCAAGTCATATGTGTCCTCTATATTTACTTCACAAAATTGGGTCAAGATGTCGTCCTTCCCCTCTTAGAAAAAGTCTCAAGCAAAACTGAAGTTTCTAAACTTTGTGATACGTAAGGCTGGCAACTCCTTGCAGCAGGTCATTTCCCTCCTTTGGCTTGCTTGGGCAAATGGATCTGGGCTGATTCTTCAAGTTTAGAAGGATGCTGGCCATCAACCAACATAAAGTTTACAGCTTGTATCCATATGGCTAAATTCTCTTATCTTCAAAAAAATGGTGACTGGATCCAATCTGCTCAGTGGGAAGGATCCCACTGCTGATTCCAGCTATGACTAGAAGTTGTCTGGAAGACACAAATTACCACCGGCCCACACAGTACTAAGGATCATGTTAATATTTTAATGGCAATCATGGGGCAATGTCTGGTTTAATAATCTACTAATATTAAAAATAAATGTCCCACCTACCAAGTTAAAGACTCGTGGGATGAATATGTCTCTCAGCTGAAATATTTCCAGTGAAAGGGAGTGAAGGAAACCCTCCTGCAGGAAATTAAAAGGGGGAGATGCAGACTTAAATTGCTTCACACTAAGGAAGGCACTGGACTGAAACCTCCCACATAGATAGAGGGTAGAGGAATAAGAGCGAATTATTTAACATGGTTTATAATGAAGCCATTCATTGCCATGTGTTTTTTTTCATTCACACATAAAGAAGAAAAAGGAGGAAAAAACATAAATAGATGCACAGCTAAATAAATAAATAGATAAATAAATGAATAGAATAGAATAGAATAGAATAGAATAGAATAGAATAGAATAGAATATTTTTTTTTTCCTTTTGAGGAAAATATGAGGGCAAAAATAAGTTCAGTTTTAGTCAAACACATTTTCTGGTACTTTTATTAATAAAACTTCTCAGTCAAAACATCATTTGTTCAAAGTCCTATGTGTTCCATCATTTATATCACAGGGGGTATGAAAAACCAAAACCAAAACCAAACCAAACCAAACCAAACAAAAAAACCCCACAAACAAACAAACAAACCCCCCCCCCCCCAAACCATAGTCTAGGAGTAAATTATTTGTACCTAGCTCCTGTGACAGGTAATATCAGAAGAAAGTTATAGATGAGTATATCACTTTACATGAACCTATGTAGCAATCAATCCAACTTTTATTGTCTCTCAATAATGCATGCTCCCATTTAAAAAATCTACACTAATAATAATAGACAAATCCCAGGATAGACAAATTCCAATAAAATTACAGATAATCACACTCTTAGTATAAAAGAGAACTTAAATATGTACACAAAATCTTTTTAAGCATTAGTATATAAATGTTAGAGGCAAGAAGACCTTCAGGCTCTCCCTTGGTATTTGTTTGGGATCAACAAGTGTCTGATAAAAACTTTTGTTTTATGAATACACTTGTCTCAGACTTATTTGTTGCCCTAATGCTTTACAAGTGATTTAGCAGGCACACAATGAATAGGGTTAATTTCTGTGGTGTTGGGAACGTACACAGAAAATGCCATACTGGCCTTGACGTTGGGGTTGTGACTTGTTTTACAACCTTTCAAGCATAAGAAAGTCCTAAAGCTCAGTTGCAACAGGCTCTCCTGAGGTCTTGTTCCCAATTGTTGATATTTCCACCAGAAAGAGTGACCCTGGATTTCTTCATGACAGGAGATGTCAGGGAGCCAGGAAAATGATAACAGATGCCTTCTGCAATCTCCTTTACTTGAAGTTTAGCATCATGATAGGTTTCCCTCACTGAAGCATTATAAATCACTTCTCCTGGAGTCATTTTGTTACTTTAATTTGTTCAGTGCCAGGGACTCAGGACTCAGCTCAGTGCTTGATATCTCCTCAGGAAAGCCATGTGTGAAAAGAGACTTTTCTCCCTGCATACATAAATGACATGGTTTCAGTGTTTAAGTATGTACATTCTCTGCCACAGCATGCCCTTACTATGGGGTAGAGCATTCAGAGACAGACATTCTGGCTCCAGCTTTTCCAGATCTGCCCCATCAATGGTCCATGCTGGCATGGCATTTATTCCTCTTTTTCCCTAAAGGAGACTTCTAGTCCTCAGTACATAGGAAATGGTGCATTTGTTTGCATGGACTTAATTTTTCTCCTTTTATATTCATTAATACCATACACCACATATAAGGAAGAAATAAATATCATGATGAACAGAAAAGAATGAAAAGACTCAGTTGTGTTGCATCCAATGCAGCATTCATATAGATGTTTACAGTAAAGTAAAAGATTATCTGATGTTACACAGATTTTCCCAGGCCTTTGATTCCTGTTGTAGGAGCTATGCAAACTGCTCAAAGTCATCCAAGATGTGTCTACTTTGGGAAAACATCTTGAAACTAACACTGTTAGCCAAGAATCAGAAACAGTACACATAAATCAATGTTACATTGTGCCAAAATAGCTGGACCTATCAAGAGGCAGAGGTAATTAGCTCAGGAGTGGTACCATGCTGCTGTAATCAGAATGCCAGTGAGTCCTGGGAGTTTTACCTCTGCAGGGCTCAGCTGTGTGCAAATAGAAATACCTGGATGGTGGTAAGTCCAGGATCCCCAACAGGGTTTTGAGGTAGGACCACAATGATTTGGGACAAAGCTGTGATGGAAGACTAAAATATGAAGCAGTGTTTAGGAGTTTAGCAATTTTCCTACTGAAAGCCCCCACTAAGACAACAAATACAATGTGATGGCAAAATCAGTGTTATGATTGTAAAAGTACTGCAATGCCATTAATGTAACTTAGGTCTGTGTTCCTTGCTTACCTTTCCATTACAGCCCGATTCAACGCTTTGTCTCCTCTCTTCATCTTTTTGTTTCCTCTCTTTTCCCCTCTGAAATTATTATTGAATATCTAGGTTTTTTCTTAGCACACAGGTCTTTGTTCATGCATACCTGTTAAGGCTGATTATTGTTCTGAAACACATGGACCTGCGTGAAGAAGCACTTTGCCCTAAACTGCCCAAGGCTTGCTATAACAGGGCTTTGAATTTATGCCAGATTGGACAAATATTGCCACAAAAGAAGAGCCTCAGTTTTGAGAAATATTCACAGGACATGAGTCCTGCCACATTCTCAGCAGTATATTGAAACACAATATTATTTTGGAGACATTGTGGGCATTAATTTTTTCCATGCTTTGTGTTTTTTCCTTTGCTACAGGAAGAAGCTCCTCTAAGGCTAGTAGTGCGAGAATTGCTTCTGAAAAACAGCCCCAAACAAAATAACACTTTTTTTTACTTTCTTTCTTTACACCCTCCCGTCCCTTCCCGACTCCCAAGGTGGCAGAACCTGAAAGGTTTAGGAGTGAGCTAAGAAGTAACTGTAATTTTACAGTCTGTTATAGCTCAATATTGTGACATACCATGAAGAAAGAAGTGAGGAAGCAAACAAAAAAGAAAAGCAGAAGAATGCTAGGAGATTAAGGAGCCAAAATACAGACAGGCTGGAAGGACAGATGGAAGGGGTGGTTGGCATTTGACAAACCTTCCAGCTTGGGCACAGGGGTGCCATATTTCACTGTTTTCATTCACTTATTTTTCAAAAGGGCATTACATCCTTCCAAGAGATCTATGCCTTTCTGACAGTTTAAATCTACATTACATTGAAAATGCAACTCGTACATTGTATTTGTGTAATGTATTTGTTATGCTCATGTTTCCTTTTTTTGTTTGTTTTCTTGTGAGGTTTTTTGGTTTCTTTATTCCAGCTGTTAGCAACTTTATGTGCAATAAAATAACACTCAGGGCAACATATCTACTGACATCAGAACTGAATCTGATTCTGGAGTTTTGTTAAAGGATGGTCCTGGTGATTTGCCACTTTTGAATATGTGTTTATTTTGCTTCATTTTTGTTTTATCACAAGAAGTTCCCCTTGTGCTTTAGATATCGAGACATAATACAAGAAAAGGTGAGACTGAAAAATCTTCATCAGAAGAAAGAACAAAGGAAAATTTACACAAAATAAAAAATATAGTACATGTTTTCCAGTAGTTATGAAGAATGGAATCTAAATCTTTATCACAAGGCCATACATTTCAATTAGTGATCTGGTTCTCTTTAAGGGGTATTTTTAACATTAAACTTCTTTCTTCTCTGAAATTTTTATAACATATCAAAACATAGGTAATTTTATATTTATCAATGTATAAGGTTTATATCCATGCGTAAAGTTTGTATTAGTGTGCTTTTGAAAGTGTTCAGTGTATAATGACTTAACTTGTGCCTTTCAACAATATTTGGAAATAAGAACTTGGCAACTTCAGTTTTAAAATATTTTGAGTTTGATGATTTTAAGTCGAGACCCTTACAGACATTTTCTCTTTTTATAAGCACTCCTGGTACCACTGTCTATGCATCTTTACCTTTTCAAAAATGAGAGTATATTCTTAAATATTTTACAAGCTTAAACAATTTTATTCTGGTTATCAAAAATATGGAAAGCAGCCTATTGTGGAATGTGGTTCAAACTGTTGCAATCAAGATAGTCTTTACACAGGAACCTCTCATAAAACAAATTTTCTAATGAGTTGCTAAACAAGTGATTTCACTGTGTATCAGTGCTTTCATTTTAATTTTTGTTTTTTTCCTTTAGAACTTGAGAAATGGTACTGTGTTCCACAAAAAACAGATTAGTCTTATTACTGAAAGCTTAATCAAAACTATGAATTACTACAGAAGGTAAGTATTTGCTTTTGATCTGTTAGAAGCTATTGGAGTGTATCCTCATGTGTTTTTGCAGAAGCTAGAAAGCTGGGACACAGACCTCTGGAGGTTTTCAGGATGCAATAAAGAATATTAATAGCATATAGAAATAGCTAAAGCCTTCAGTTTATAGAGATTGGATGGGAAATCAGATGACCTGAGCTTCATTATTTACTTCTCTTATTATAGTGAACAAATCAGTATTTTGTTTTATTTCGTAACAATTGAAATGTTTACCTGCCATAATAAAATATTTTTTCCTTGTGGATGAGGACTGTTGTATAAATAATAAGTACAAATAAATATTTAGTCCTTGTCTGCAGTGATTCAGATTGTTAATCTCCAGAACACTGTTTCCTATTATGCAGAAGAAGGATAGAAATATATCATGAATCAGGCAGGTAAGTTTTATTGCAGAGCGAAACGACGTTTCCTCTACTTACTGTATCATACTTCTGTAAGGGTCTTTCTCTCTTCAAACACACAGGTGACTCAATAATGACAAATTAAAACATCCTGATACTGGTTTTCTTTCTGCTAGAGGTCAAAAAGCACCAGAAAATGTTGTTTGAACATTAAACTCTACTTTGTAGGAGCGGTAAATTGAACTACACTCTCCCCCTGTAAGTAATGTATTAAATTTCATGGTCTTTTTTGTATTTACTTACAAAGAGCCTTGATATGAAATCTCACATGATTGAAACCTTAAGTTAATGGTCTGTGAAGAAAAAAAAATAAAAAGTGCAGAGCGCATCATGGGATGTATGCTTTCATTTTTTCATGCAATGTTATGTTCAACAAAATGCAAAGAAAGTTCACTATAGCCTAGGTCAAGTATATTTTTTCATTAACTATAAAATTTGAAGCTGCTGGTCTTCTTGGATTTTCCTGCGATGGGTGGTTACAGCAATTGTCTCCACCTGTCCATCGCACACTTAGGCCAGAGGTTGCCATCACCTCACAGAAACACCACAAATGGCAGTTTGTCCATTCCTTAGTCATTACAGGTTGCAATCTGACACATTAAATTAAAATTCCATTGATTTCAGTTTGTGTTAACACAGCAGGTTGTGATGTGTGTGACTCAGAGCCCTAGGAAGACAAAGCTCCTATAAGTCTCAGCTAACAGAGATCCTAGTTTATACATTTCAGAACTCAGTTCTTAAAATGTTAAATTTGGCCATTTCTATGTCAGTTTTACTGAGTAGCTTAATTGGAAAAAGCTTGAAATCTTTCTCCCATGGAACATGCTTTCTTTACATTCACTCAATATTCTCCCCTCTGCACAGAATTTATCTGCACTGTGCACCCAGGAGTGCTTGTGAAAGGCAGAAAGCGAAGGGCTGACATCAGGCACAAGAAGTCTATAATGTCAGAAATGTCATAGTTCATCAAAACTACAGTATTACCCTGCCAACTCCCTGCCAAATTCCTACTTGCTTTCTTATCATCATCTGTCCTCTTCAGGTGTTCTCAAAGAAGATATTGAGGTGTTTAAACTAACTGCATGCACACAAGTTATTTTAAAGAAGGATAGGAAATTCTGCTTACAAACCGGTTTTTGCTTAATCCAGAGTCTAGAAAATCCTTTTCTCCATTCCCTTGTGAATATTCTGATGAAGAAATTGTGTTATTTTTATTCCATCTACTGCTTAGAAAAGTATGATGTTAAAAGGAGCTTACCTGGGTATACACTGACGAGTTGGCTATATTCTTCAATTTCTGGAACAGACAAATACAAAACTTTTTAGAAACATTTAATGAATCTTTACTTATGTTACATTTGACTGATGACCTGAAAAGCTTACTCTTTAACATGGTATGTAAAACTTCAGTACAGAAATATAGGAAAAAGGAGAACATATTACAGAGTTGTGCTGGTTTTGTTTGGGTTAGAGTTAATTTTCTTCACAGTAGCTAATAGGAGGCCATGTTTTGGATTGGTGCAGAGAAGAATATTGACAATATACTAATGATTTTAGTTGTTGCCAGGCAATGTTTTTAATTCAAGGATTCTCAATTTCTCATACTGCACCTGTGTTCCCAGATATTTCTCTACAAAAAGCTGTGAGGAGACACAGCCAGGACAGCTGACACAAACTGACCAAAAGAATATTTCATCCCATAATACATCATGTTCAGTATGTAAGCTGAGGGGAGTTGACTGGGAGGTCTCTTGTTCTGGGTCTGGCTCTTGAAGCTCAGTGACTCACTAAGCATCAGCTGGTGGGTTGTGAGCAGCTGTATCTTTTTTTTTTTTCCATTGCCGTTTTACTTTTCATTATCATTAGTAGTAGCAGTAACATTTTTTATTATTGTCGTTATCATTACATAGTCAGTAATAATAGTCTTATTAGCATGATTTTTTTTTTTTTAATTATAAAACTGTTCTTAACTCATGAGTTCTTATCTTTTTCCTCCAATTCTCTCCCTCATCTCACTAGGGAGGAGGAGGTGAGTGAGTGGCTGTGTGGTGTTTTGTTGCTGATTGGGGCTAAACCACAACAACAGTATTGTTTGTTAATTTTATCATTAGAGACATAACGTTTCACCTTCAGTTGACCCTAAAGTTGACGTATTGCAGAAAATAGTTCAGTAATACATGAAATGGTCAGCAGAGACTGGGTATCTGAAATCAGGTAAAAAAATGGTCTCTTGAGCTCTTCAGTATTAATTTCCTCCTAAATCCAGCCTCACATGCTCCTTAGTGTATTTATAAACTGCTTCTAGTAACAGGTTAGCTTGTTACTGAAAAAAATTTATTTATTCATTTAAATAACATATTTTAGCATATTTATAGGACTTCTTGCAATACAACAAAGTGTAATCATAGCTGTGTATGCATAATAAACCAATAAAAATACAGTTTATCATTCAACTAAGATAACCATTGCTCAAGGATAATATTCATCTGGTATCTTAAACATCAATCTTGCTAACCAATCCACTGTGTGTATATTGGTTCCCTGAAGGTCACTTGGTTATAAAAGTAAGACCTTGTGCAGTACAGAGGCATTTTACAACAAGTATTCAATACAATACAAAATGGCAAGAAACTCACATTTTAACTGTGAATGCCATTTTCATAAAACTTACTGGATATACGCTCTGTGAATAAAAATGACGAAACCACCTGAAAGAAAAATATTTTCCTAAAGGTCTTCTAAATATTGTCCTAAAGGTCTGAAAGCAAATCAAATTTCTTTATTGATTCCCTATTCAAGATAACTCCACCACTATGTCTCCTCAACTGAGAGGAGGACACATTTGCATTTTTAAGGTATATGACTGAACACAACTCCTAAGATACCTAGAAGACCTCTGCAGTTAAAACAGAACAGAAAGATAAGATTGTTACTGTTTCAGACCTCTTAGAAACACAAAATTCATTATTACAAACTTTTACAGTAGTCAATAATAACTAACTAATTTAAAATATCAGTGTGGAATTATAAGACATCTCTCTTCTTATTAAAAGTTCTTTTAATAGCTGCAGAAGGATATGATACTCTCACATACTTGGGACCCACAGCTGCCTCATTTCCAATTCTTTGGCAAAGAAATTATTAACCATTCTTTTCCAGCTGCTTTTATTCTTCTTTGTTATGCTAATGCTCTATGAAAAGATGTCATGGAGGATCAAATAATTATGTGAATACAATTTATACTAAAAGTAGTTTTGATTTAAACTTGAAGTTTAAAGTTACTTTTCATTTTCATTAATGTACAAAACTGGGAGTGAGACCAGCTATGTGACTCCTTGTGGAAAAATGGGTGAATCCAATAAAGGACAATACCAAAGATGATCAGTGGAGTGCTTTAATTTCAGACATGGCATAACCCTTCATCTAAAAATAGGCAAAATTATTTATTCTAATGTAACAGGAATCTGAAACTATTTTCTTAAACCAGTAAAGGAACTTTTATGAAAATGTAAAGTCAGAGATCTACTGATCTTGGGCAAGGAGAGAAATACATCTCTTTTACTGTAGAAAAACATGGTAGTGGAAGCTGACAGGGGAAATGAAAATCAGTCTTAAGGATGGTTATATGTTGTTGTATGTTAATTATATGCCATATTCTAGAGGTATATCATGTCAGGCCATGTAGTGGCTCCAATTAAAAAAAGTGTAAGATTTAAAGACCACTATTTCTTGACCCGTAGAAGCCAGAGTTTTCTTGTCCATATTTTAAAACATTATATGGAAGAATCCAGCCAAACTACAAATAGAGAAATCACTATAGATTATTTCCACTGAATAACATGGGGAGTCCGATGATTGAAAGCTGTCTCACATGCCGCTATCATATGGAACATATTAATCCCGTTCTTTCTTTCCTTTTTTTCTTGAAAATAACGTTAAACTTCAAAAGTTTTCTAACAGCAGAGAAAAGATGACAAGGAATGTTACTGGGTGAGATGTAAACTAAATCTTAATGGTGGTCAGAATATTTATCTTCTGAATGTTGAAAGAGGAGGAAGGAGATGAAGGAGATCAACAATAGCTGGTAACAATTATAAAGAACAAATTGTGGCAAAAAAATAACTTGGCTGTTGAACAAGTCAGTGACGAGGGTCAGCTGCAGTATTTCTGTTATGAGGAAATGTGCCATGTTGACAAAGGGAGTTGCAGTGAAGCTCACCTAATGTTTGCAAAAAGCTCCGAAGTTGCCACGATTCAAGCACAACACCTACTTGGACATTGCCTTGAAAGCCACATTTCACTGGATGAAAGCTGTCAAAGCAGATCCCTCTGGAACTCAGTCACTGACACAGTCATGTGAAGGCTTGGTCCTTCCACAAATACTAAACACACAGTGTTAAGTCATAAGATAAAAAATGCCAGTTCTGGAATATCTGTTTTATTTTAACCTCAGTTGGTAACTGAGCACCACACAACCTCTTGTTCTTCTCCCCACCCCCTCCAATGATGAGACAGAGGAGAGAATCAGAAGGGAAAAGTAAGAAATTTCATAGATTGATACAAGAACAGTTGAATGATTGAGCTAATAACAACAACCACAATAATAATAATAATAGTTGAAAAGGAAAACAACAAAAGAAGAGAGAGAAACAAACCCCATGGAAAAACAAGATATGCAACCATTCACCATGATGCTCAGCCAGTCCCCAAGCAGTGATCACTGCTGCCTAGCCAAGTGCCCCTATTTCATATACCGAGCATGATGTCATATGGTATGGAAGATCCATTTGGCCAGTTTGGGTCAGCTGTCCCAGCTATGTTCCCTCCCAGAGTCTTGTGCATCTTTTCGCTGGCAGAGCATGGGAAGCTTAAAAGCCCTTGACTTAGTATAAGCACCACTTAGCAACAAGCAAAACAGCAGCGTGTTATCACATTATTCTCATGCTAAATCCAAAACACAGCAGTATTCCAGCTACAAGGAGGAAAATGAACTCTATCCCAGCCAAAATCAGGACAGTAGCCACTCCTTGTTCTATACTATCAATGTCATGCTCAGGTCCAACACTTCCCAATACATTCCAATTAATCATCACCACTTTTCCTGTCCTTTGGTGTATATATATACGTACACACACATATATATATGCACAGAGATATCATTCCCTTAGTCTATCAACCATCCCTCTAAAATGTCTGTTAAGATCATTTAGTCCATGGCTTTGGATTCTCTCTGTCATAACAGTCCTTCAAGGTAGGAGAGATGGTGTATAATGTTGGAGTGTTGCATGCTGAGGTCAGTTCTGGCTCCACCACCACTATATATTTCTCAGTTTCATCAAACTTCGTTCTTCATTAATATGGGTGATTCTTATTGTAATACAACTGATATGGCATGTAGCAACTATGGTAGTGATGACATAACAGTATTACATAGAAATTAACATCATACATTTATGATGCACGCACTCAGTGGTGGTGTGACTTCATTCGGGCCATGATAGTCCACTGTCATTCTCCACTCTCCATCAGACCTATGCACTGGCCAGATGGGGCTGTTAAAGGGTGAGCAAGTTTTGCTGATCCCTACTTGGTTCTCCAGTAAATGATCAACTGTGATCGTAGTGCAAAATGAAACGTGTGTTTTCTCTAACAGTCTTTTCCAAATATTCTAAAGTCATAACACATTTACCTACAGTACACTGTAGAGACCCTAGAAAATTCAGTCTTAGGTGGGAGTATTTCTACATGTGAAGTGATTATTTAAGATTATTTAAGGGAAAATGTGCAAAAAATAGAGTCAATTTTGTCCCAGACTTCATAATCCTAAGAAGGTTTTTACTGAGTCTATAAAGAGGCTGTAAGAGAAAATGAATATGATTTTTATGGGATGTCTATGTGTCTTTAAAGGCTCAAACAAATTACTCTAATTATTTTGTGTAGTTTGTGGGGACAAGTAGAGGGGAATGAGAAGGAAAATAAAAGTTATTACAAATATAAAGAATTTAGCAAAATTTAATAAAACTTATTTTGCTATTAAGATAGTTATGTGACTGATAAAACAATAAAGAAATACATGTCCCTTTATTTACACAAATGTTTTCTGAAATGAAGATATTAATCTGCATGTGTTTTAAGGTTTCAAGCCTAGCTTAGAGGCTTGCATGCCTAAACTAGCTCATACACATTCCAAAAATTTTTGTATACTAGAAAGGAAAGGATGTTCACAATTCTGTATCTCCCAAGTTGTTAGGAATCAAAATCAAACTTTTCTTTTTTTATGGGAAAAAGTGTCACTATATGTATTGAGCAACAGAACTTGCAATGCAACCAAAGAGCTATCAGCTATGCCCAGTAATCAGTGGTCATGCTAAGAGATGTGCAGTCCAAATAGATCTAACAAGTTGTGTCTGGAATGAGTATTCTGGGGACTTGTCCGACCAAAATGTATAAATCATTAAATTATCCCCCTCCACTAGTTCTGTTCTCTTAAATTATCTCTTAAATATGACATGAAATCAGCATTTGGGAAGAATCTGGTGAAGATTTGCTAGACGCCACTGAATGTTCCCTGGCCAAGATTCAGTTTGATTCAGACAGTGACAGAAAAAAAATTAATAAACTCACTGTTGGCATCCATTATTGCAGATTATGAAATCACATATTTTGTGTCTATTCTGTAAGGGTTTTTTGGTTTGGTTTGGTTTGGGGTTTTTTTTGTGTTTGTTTTTTTTTTTTTTTTCTTCACAGAGTTCAATTACTCTGATTCTTCTATTAATTTTATCTTTGTTACTACCAGATTATGTCTGTCTCTAGATCACATAGAAAAACTGTGAATTCTATATGTATAGGGAATTTGACAATCATTATTTTCATAATTGTGACTTGAATGAATTAAAGCAGATTGGCTGCTATTTTTACATGTCTTTCATCTTGTTAATCTGTGGCTATACAAATGCTGACAATAGTTTTGGTTAGTAACATTTTTTTTTTCTCTTTCCAACCTTTCTGTTTGATGCAGAGCAATAATTTAGCATCTCCATGACTTTTCAAGTTTAGGAAGAGGGTTGATTGCAAGCACTTTGGATTTGTAATTCAAGTGGGGTCTCTAAAGTTGGATTTTTCTCCCATTTCACCAGATTAGTATTCAAGCAAGGGTTCATCTTGAAATAAAATAATGAGTCCCAGGACATAGAACTCTGACACATGGGTTCTGCAGGATCCTGCAAGAGCAGTGATTGCAGAAGGCATTAACCTCCTCCACACATCTCTCCAAATTCATTACATGGTGGAATCAGCAGAAGGGAAAGAAGGAGAAGACAGGTTGACATCTACTTGTGCTGATTGTAGAGGGAGGAGGACAGAGCAGGATGAGGGGGTCAGCCTTTTCTAGAGAAACAGGGCAAGCAGTTGACAATACTTACAACCTGTAAGTCTTCTGTGAAAGCACTTATTTACCAGATTTTCAGTAATGTCCAGTAGTCATCTTCTTTCTTCATCACTCTATTATCTTTTTGAGAAATTCTGGTCAATTTTTGTGTTCTCTGTGTTCTTCTCTTCTGCCTGCTAATTCTACCTTTTCCTTTTCTTCCATTTAATTCCTCATGTCTGAGGCTCATGGACCTAGAAAATCATAACAGTAAAAATACTTTATATATATATATAAAATACGATCATTCTTAATTTCTCCTGCACAGGAATGAGATAGAAAGCACATGTTGCTGAATAAATCTTTAGAGTTCTGTTGCTCATTGTTGTGGTGTAGCAAAATATTGAGATAATCCGGTTAGTCTGTTGAAACAAAATTTGTATTCATTCACTTCGGGATAGGAAAGTCATAGCAACATGACTTATCCATAACTTCATATTTTTGCTAGTAATATTTGCTAGCTCATGGGCACCAACCATGAGCTGCAGCTGAAACTAAGAAATAAAAATGTATAAATTATCATCTTTAAGTAGGAGAATCAACTTTTCTGGTATTCTATTTATTAAGCCGAAGGGACTGCATTACACCTGACCATAAACCACCCTTTAAAGAATTAATTGCCCATATGTTGGGGTTGCACAGAACTAACACAGCTCTTTGTAACAGCACCATCTGCTGATAGACCTTTTACCTATTTAAAAAATAATAAATGGAAAGAAAAAAAAAATCTTTATCTCAGTAACACTGCATATATGTTCACAGTAACCCCCACAACATTGTGTGACACATTTCAAAAAAGTATCAGACAATAATAAATTAGACCATCATGCACAGTTCCACTGACTAGGATAACAATTACAGGGACAAGTAATGCTCATGCTTTGTAACATTAGTTGAGCAACAGACAGAATCAAAAAGCAATTTCCTTCCATGGTTAAATTTTGTGTGCATGCCAAGGCCTTCATGCTTTGCTCTGAAGTGAGCAACCGTTGCCTCCGGCAGGATGCTGGACTAGATGGACCATTGGTTCTGTTCTTTTATGGCAATTCTATTCTTCTTAACTCCTGTGCCAATGAAATATCAAAACACACCATCTAAATTACATTTGATATATATACTGTGTCACACTTCAAACCAGTGAAGCAACACGGACAGTGTGATTCATGTGGAGAATGTGCTTGAGTTAGTTTAGACATGAGGAAAACAGTATCAGAGCTAGGTCTGCAACCTAGTGCACACAGCAGGATTTGGCAATCTGTGATGTGCTTTGTCCATATGGATGTGAAAAAGTATTCAAGTGCTATCAATAAAAACAACATGATGTGTCTGTTTCTGAGCAGCACGCATCACCAAGCTGCAGCTCCTGAGCACAAGTGTAAACACAGAAGCTGATACTCCTAGTAGAAGAGATATTCACAAACTTCTTTGTTGTTAATCACTGATTTAAAAAAAAAAAAAAGTTCAGGCTTCTCGGGAGCAGAATTTCCTTGCTATTTCATTAAATGTTCTGTTCTCAAATGGCTTTGTAAAGATGCCAAAGAAAAAAGAAACAGAAAACAATCTTAGGTAATTCTTGCTTATAACATTATAACTTGTGAAACATACACATTTTAAAATTTATTTTGGAATATGTAGAATCTACTAGGACATTTTACTTTAAAAAAACCTGCTAAAAGTCTGTATACTATTGCAGGGAATAATACAATAACCTGGCTATTGCCTTAAAAAACAATGAAAATGTTTCTATGCATACATTAACAACAAAACCAACAAACATTTATTTCTACCAAACTCTTACTGGATGCAGGAGAAACATAGTGACAAAAAGGAAAAGGCTGATGTATTTAACCCTTTCTTTGCTTCGGTCTTTAATAATAAAACCAGTTGTTCTCCAGGTACCCAACCCCCTGAACTGTATGAGAGGGACAGGCTCCAGAATGAAGCCCCACAATCCAAGGGAAAATGGTTAGCAACCTGCTGCACCACTTAGACACACACAGGTCTATGGGACCAGATGGGTTCCGCCCGAGGGTAGTGAGGGAGTTGGTGAAAGTGTTCACCAAGCCACTTTCTATCATTTACCAGGAGTCCTGGCTATCTGAGGAGGTCCCAGTTGACTGGAGGTTAGCAAATGTGGCACTCATCTACAACAAGGGCCTGAAGGAGGATCTGGGGAACTACAGACATGTCAATCTGACCTCAGTGCTGGGAAAGGTTATGGAGCAGATCATCTTGGGTGCCACCATGTGGCATGTGCAGAACAACCAGGTGATCAGGCCCAGCCAGCATGTGTTTATAAACCCATAAAGATCCTTCTTAACCTGATCTCCTTCTATGACAAGGTGACCCACACAGTGGATGAGGGCAAGGTTGTGGAATTTGTCTACCTAGATTTTAGTAAAGCCTTTGACACCATTTCCCACAGCTTTCTCCTGGAGAAACTGAATGTTTATGGCTAGGATGAAAATGGCTGGATGGTCAGGCTTAAGGAGTTGTGGTCAATGGAGTTAAATCCAGTTGGCAGCCAGTGACAAACAGTGTTCCCCAGGGCTTGGTACTGGGGTCAGTTTTGTTCAATACCTTTATCAATGATCTGGAAAAGGGGATCAAGCTCACCCTCAGGAATTTTGCAGATGACACCAAGTTGGGCAAAAGCGTTGATCTGCCTGAGGGTAGGAAGACTCTATAGAGGGATCTGGACAGGCTGGATTGATGGGCCAAGGCCAGTTGCGTGAGGTTCAACAAGGCTAAGTGCCAGGTCCTGCATTTGGCTGCAAAGCTGCCTGGTGAAAAAGGACTTGGAGGTTTTGGTTGACAGCCAGCTGAATATGAGTTGGCAGTGTGCCCAGGTGGCCAAGGAGCCCAATGACATCCTGGCATTCATTAGGAACAGTGTGGCCAACAGCACTAGGACAGTGATTGTCCCCCTGTACTGGGCACTGGTGAGGCCACACCTCGAATCCTGGGTCCAGTTTTGGTTCCCTCACTACAAGAAAGACACTGAGGTGCTGGTGAGTGTTCAGCGAAGGGCAACAAAGCTGGTGAAGTGTTTAGTGCACAATTCATGTGAGGAGCAGCTGAGGGGGAACTGGAGTTGTTTCGTCTGGAGAAGGCTCAGGGAAGACCTTCCTGCTCTGTACAGCTGCCTGAAAGGAGTTTTCAGTGGTGAGTGTTGGTCTCTTCTCACATGTGACAAGTGATGGGGCAAGAGGAAATGTCTTCAAGTTCCACCAGGGGAGGTTTAGTTTGGATAATAGAAAAAATTTCCCCACTGAAAGAGTTGTCAGTCATTGGAACAGGATGCCCAGCAGAGTGGTTGAGTTGCCATCCCTGGAGGTATTTAAAAGATGTGTGGATGAGGTGCTTAGGGACATGGTTTAGTAGTGGACTTGGCAGTATTAGCTTAACATATAGACTTGATGATCTCAAAGGTCTTTCCTGACCTAAAAGATTCTGTAATAAAGAGGTGAAGTAGAGCATAGAACAGGCCTGTCGTATTTGTAGCTATTGATGTATAAAACATTGATAGAATTATCCTTTGACAAGTGTGTATAGAAATTTAGATCTGGTTGTACTATTGAACGCCTTATAGCTTATAATTCACTGATCCATTTGTTTAGATGTCACATAACATCAAAATTACAGAGTAGGTCTTCCTTACTAGGATTACTGTCTCAAAAGATAAAGGGTATTTGGCTCTCTTTAATGACGATTTTGTGATTGAAGTTGAAGAGTGATGACTACTTTTATGAGAGATATAATTGATTTTATTTTTATTTTAAACTGTTTCCTTCACAAGTTTCTAAAGCTCTTATACAGGCCAGTTTTCATTAAGGTTTCATTTCAGGTGGTTACCAAAATCAACAGCTAGATGACAAACTTCTGGTAGCTTGACCAGGGAGAACTTTTTTAACCTCTTTAGAGAATAGGAGAGGTATCTGTTTAAGAGTGTATAATTAGTTAGAAATTCACACTGACCATCTTCCTATAAGACTGCAGACAGCCAGTGTTGTTGTTACCAAACAACCCATCTTTTATTCTGAGATCAAAACATCTGAGGTGTCTTAGTGAAACATAAATAACAAAAAAATCACCATTAAGATTTATTTTTAAAAATAATTTTAGAATTATTATCAATCCAACTTATAATATTTTTTTCTTCAGCTCATTATGCTTCACTTAAATATACCATACCACCCTTTTCTCCTTCCTTACATTGCATGTATACTTACATACCTGCAATGTAAAAAGCACTTTGAGATTTGGATGTTACTCACCACCAATGACAGTAGCCTAAAATATATGAGGCATTATTAAGCTAGCAATTTATCTCTAACAAAAAAAAAAACAAAACCAAAACAAAACAAAACAAAAAAATCAGCTATTCTTCACTGGAGTGTTTAGGAAGTAGCAGTAAGAAATAGTTAGAAGGAAGTTGTGGTGACATCCTGATAGTACTCCTTGGCTCGTCAAACAAATTTTAACTAGTTGGACTGGGTTTGAACTTCCAGCCTTCTCTTGGACTAGACTTTGGTAGTCATAGTGTTCAAAAGAGCAAAATAACACTCACTTGTTATTTATTCAAATATATGGAATTCTCTATAACTTGTTCTTATTTAGTAAATATACAATTTTAATACCTAAGCAGCAGTTGATTGCATCTGGAAAGTCAGTAACAACTGTGAGGAGTGATGTACAAACGCAGATGAAGAAACACTGCTGGATGAACATTAAGGATTCACCACACTGAAAATTTTGTTATTGCTACTCTACCTAAATCATAGCATCTGTAAAATTCTTTTTTGAAAAATACTAATAAATAGTTATAATATAAAATAAGATTATAAAATCCTGATAAAAATATAATTATTTTAATATTAAATAAGAGTAAATTAAGAAAAAATTGACAAAATAATTTTAAAGGAGGTGGAACTACATCAGTCACATTTCACCAAACTCTTGCCATTTCGCACCATTGAAATATTGGTATCAGCAGGGGTCAAGGCGGATGCAGTGATCCATCTGTCTGAAGATAATTGCTAGGTAAAAATTAGGAATGGTGGCATTTTGTGTATATATGTGTGTGTATATACATGTGTGTATGTATGTGTACTTATAGGTGTATAAGTATATATTTATGTACATATACATATACATTTATAGATAAGTGCATGTTTATACATGTATGCATACACGTATGTATGTTTACATGCATATATGTGCATACAGGTGTGCACATATGTGCATATCCATGTATGTAGTTGTATACACATATGCACACCCATATGTTACAAATCCTTTAAACCATTAGAGAACAGAAATTGATACTGTTTCTCATGGAATTTGTCTAGAAAGAAATATAGTGCATGCATTTTCTCTTATGTTGTTCCAGCCTTCTATCACCTTCAATTTCTGTACTGAGGAAAAAATAATAGATATGAGGAAACCACAAATAAGAAATGTAAAAACCCTATTTTCTTCTAAAAATGGGCAAAAGTAGCTGTAAATAAAAGAACAATGTATACACTTAGATGCATAACAGTACTTATTCTCGAAATGTGATCTTCCTAAATTTATTATTTCTGTGAGAAAATATGACAGCAAGAAGACAGCTAGAAGCAGATAATGGGCTATCTTCAAAGAGGATACTTTTATTCCTCACACAGCAATAGGTGATAAATTGTTCTAATGTTAGTGCTTACTATTTTTTTTTCTTGAAGCATATCTCAAATCAGAGACTAATAACCCCCCAAGATAAGATATCTTGAACCAACATCTTTCCATCTTCAACAGCTGAAGCTATCAAAGACCTGTCTCCAACATGAAATGGGGAAGTTCGTAGATATTTTGCTCCCTAACGAGTGTTGTGCTTTCTTTTTTTTTTTTTTTTAGATTATTGAAAAGATTGTTACAATGAGATTTTTCTTACAGATATGTGTTTGTTTCAGTCTCTTGCTTACAAGAAGTATCCTTTGCTAGCTCTGGAGCTGTTCCACTGAACCTCAGAGGATTGGAATAGTCAAAGAGCCTGAATAGGTCTTGACCAAAGATGAATATCCACAGTATTATAGAGACCTATTTTTGACTCTGGAGATGCCTAGTGAACAACTGTCATCATGAATTTTCACTTGAAATTAGTAATTAACATGTCACTTTAGTTTTATCCCACTTCTAAGAGAAGTTTTAAGCATCAGCAGAACCTCTTGGCAGCAAAGAGAGGGAGGGCATCTATATGAAAGATCTGATTACTGTTCACTCATTCAAATTCTGAGCTGCCTCTCATGATTCAGATAAATAGGAAGGATGTGGTGTTGAGACCAAAACTTGGATTCAGTGCAGAACTCAATTGTTATATGTCTGCAGGCAAATGTATTTGCATTTTTTTCTCTGTTCTCTGTCTGTTAGATGGGAGCAGTTTTTGCTTGCTCTGTAACATTTTTTGTGAAGATAAAATTTCTGACTTTGATGTTTGTGATGTCCTATTTTGATGTTGCATTGTTTAGGGGCACAATTGCACATAGCCATAGTATGTAGGTGTTTTTATTCTGCAGGAATAAATTTTAATAAACAAATGCTTTTTGAAAATGACACAGGTAAAAATTGCCATGTAAGTGAGCAGGGGATGAGTAAATAAAGAGCAAATGGGTATATTGCATTCCTCTGGGAATGGCTAAGAATTTAATGGAAATTTTATAGAAAAGGAAGATAATCAGGAAAAACTACAGTAAATCTGAAGTGATACATTCTCCTTAGATTTCAGATTAGGTAGAAATAAATTTTTTGTTAAGAATTTAGTTCCACAGGTCCAGCTATAAAGATAATACTTTAGGTCAGATCTGGGATAGTTGTGGATTGGCAGGTTGCACTCTAGTAAAGAACTCATAGAAAAATTTAGCACAGACATTCTTAAACACAAAGCATTTTTTTCCGTCTTTCCTAACTAACAGCATATCCAGTAAAACTCAGGAACTTTCCCTTGAATCTTAGATGAGTTTCAATTGGAAAGGGTAGTTTTCCTGTAGTTGAGGCAACAGTTGCAAAGGTAACTGGGTTCAAATTTCTGAAAAATTAAGAGCTGGACTGTAAGAAAGTGTTAACAAAGGCATTCACCCACCAATCACTGAGCAGAATTTCACTGAATAAAAAAATATTGAAAAACCCTTTGATATGTCTAGGGCAGGTCATGTTTCTGCGCTGCCATAGTTAAGTTTTTCCTTCTGCGGACTGATCACTGACAGAGGTCTTGGAAATGAGGTTTCTTGGTAAAAGGCTTGGCTTCTCTCTAAAACAAAGCTTTTGAATTTTGCTGAAATAGATTTTAAATCTCACAATGAGGTAGTTCTATGATGTTTTGGAAGTTTCTCTGGATAGAATAAACAACTCTGCTCTTTCAGCTTATAACCTGCATGGACAACATCTAATCCTCCCCACCCAGGTCCAGAAAAGAACAGTCATTTCCTTCTCTCCTGTCTTGCACAACCTTAAAAATGCATTGATATAGTTAAAATTTTAAATTTATTTCTTCATTTCCGTGTGGATGTTAAGGCAATGTAGAGAAGAGAGGTGTTTTGCTGAAACGTAATATTCTTTCTAAATTTATTTATAAAATCGGTAAGTGGCACATTAGAGAAACAACCAAATTTCTCTGTATGAGTTTTCAGAAGCAACCTCTGTGGCTTTGCTGTTAATTTTGTGGATGAACTGGGGAGCTGGAGGAAAAAGATCACACACCTGAGGAGAAGAGGGAGCTGAGGTTGATCTCAGAAGGTTTCTCATGAGCCATTTTTTTGTGACTCTGTACAGCCATGCCAGGAGGGGCTGGGTCATTGTGCCACACTGAGATATCACAGCTGAAACTTTCTAAATGACTTTATAGTTGTAATTTTTTGCTTTCAGTAAATATCATTTGTAAACTTATTTCTGCAGAAAGACTAGGATTTGTTTTCTTTTACTAAAAGTACAAATCTTTTATTTTCCTTTATTAAGAATCGTATTGAATGGCATCCCCCATTCTCATCCATTAGAAATGTGTGGTACTTCTAGCACAAAGCAATCCTTTTTGAAAGAAGTAATGCTTTTTTATTATCTGATTTTTTGGTTTATCCAATAAAACATTTTTGATGTAGAATAAATTATTTCCTTGCTCTGGCTAAGTGCCTTTAGGAACAGATATGAAGGTCCATATTTCCTCATCTGGACCTAAACCACAACAGTATTTGAACACTGGTTGTGCCTGATAGTGTGACAAAAATCTTATAAAATTGGAAAAAACTGTCAAGAAGTTTCCTCTGTGGCATCTATTGTATCTGTAGCCCATTTAAATCAGTAGTAAATTAAGAATAAATATTTTGTCATTAAGACTAGGGTTAACTACTGTATGCTGTGCATGCAATGATTATTTTCCTGTACTGTAAATAAAAATCAATACTTCTGCACAAAATTGTCAGTATTTTCTGTTTGAACACCATTTTCTCAGCTTTAATGCTTAAAGCAATAAGTAGGTTGTGTGTTTTTCACAAGTTAGTGAAACTAGCCTAATCTGTGAGTAAGGCTTAACAAAGAACCTTTATTTGGCAATGTGTGTTTTATATTAAGTATTGCCTGCTAAGAGTTTCTCTGTTGATGTTATTTTGAATCATGACATTTGCTCGGGTTTGAGTGTGAAAGCACTTAGATAATACATCTCATTTTCTTTTCTGTCATTACCTCTTTTTAAATTAGAACAGTAGGTTAATTGTCCCTTTAATGGCAGGTGCTTGCCTAGACAAAGCTAAGATCAGGGGTAGCAGTGTGCCATGTAATTTAGGTAGTCAGCAAACCATGAATTTCACACTGACAATACTACAGGCATTAATCCCAGATATTTTCCCTTTTCTTTCATGCAGTCAAATAAACCATTATCTGGGTTTCCTTAGCACAATAGATGGGGTCTGTTACCTTTACTTTCTGTGCTCAAGCACAAGTTTGGCTTTGACTTTATCTTTTTTTTGTTTGTTTATTTTGTTTTGTTTTGTTTTGTTCCCTAGGGACCATCCCAACACTTATTTTGTATTATTTTTGTCAATATAATTCAATTCAGCATGATGTAGGATGTTGTAAACACCACAGGGATTTGTGTGACTGAATGCCTTTGGCAAGAAGGTACAAGGCCAAGAAAGGGGATAATGAAGATCAAGCACCGATGCTTGGGTTGCTCTCTGACAATACACGGGGCAGTAACATATGCTAACATGTTCAGTGTTGTATAACTGCAACGATTTTGCCCTCACCAGTTCACAATTATTTTCATCAGAGTCAGCAGAGTACAAAAGAACTCAGTTCTGGGTGGATAATTTAAGATACAGAATTGGAGGATGCCAGTGCTTGGTTTCAGGGTCAGATGGCTGATTGAGAAATGAATAGGAATTTCTTTGTATGCCTCCAACAAATAATCATCATGGAATCAGACTGTGAAGAAAACAAGCTTTTATTGTCAGCAAACACATCATTAGGTGCAACTGCAGAATAACATTCTCTGAAGTCTTCCTCCTTCATACATCTGCACTTGGTACTTTGTTAGCAGTGTAATTGGGCCTGCTACACACCTACTTTATGAAACAATTGTGATATTGCCTAGTGTGTCAATGCAAATAGCAATGCTGCCGTTGTTTTCAGTAGACACAGGAGGTATTTTATATGCCCATGCTAGCTCCCAAGCACAGCAGCTGCTGTCCAGCTCTCATTTTCTAATTCTCACTTACATTCAACACGTGGAGCAGAAAGGTCCTTCTTGAGGTTCTTGTCTCTCTCAGAAAAAGGGTAGAGAGGAGTCAGGAAGACTAAACCCCACTTCAGCTCTTGGGAAGGATGGTACTTGTTCTTCACAGCCAAAACACAGCGTAACTGAATTTGGAGGCAATGCAGCTGCATGTGTTCCTTGACCAGGATTGCATAGGAGACAAGATGCATATACAGAGCATGTGCAGCTTTGAGAAGTGGCAGTGATACATTTCTGATGAAGGAAAGATACTCTAAAATAATCAATTTTCTGGGTAAATAAAATTCTCTGTCTTTGTAAATAAGTGGGTTATGAGCCCTGCTGGAGAACTTCACATTTTGTTTCGGCTGTTTCCCAAAACCCCTGAAAATCAATATTATATCATATTTAGGTTATACATATATCATAATATGTGTTTCTGGAGCATAGAAGATCATGGTCGCATGAGACTATGAATACCAATAATATGAACTAAGTGAAAATGTTAAGATTAGAGAACATAGCTTTCATGATGTGAAGGTGAGCATGCAAGTTGAGGAAGGATAGGATAGGATAGGATAGGATAGGATAGGATAGGATAGGATAGGAGGGGTTGGTCCTTCAGATCTTCTACATCCTATAGTATAGGATAGGATAGGATAGGATAGGATAGGATAGGATAGGATAGGAGTATTCTATCCAGTTGTTCAGGGGTTGGTCCTTCAGATCTTCTACATCCTATGGCGAAAAACAGCATAACTTTTACACTATTTTTCAGGGTGTCTGATCTCAATTTTTAAGCAGAATGTACATAACAGACGTTATTTTTGGAACACATCATCATAAACTTAAGCCTAAAAGAGGGTAGATTTAGGTTTGGACATCAGGAAGAAATTCTTCATGGAGGGGGTGGTGAGGCACTGGAACAGGTTGCCCAAAGAAGCTGTGGATGCCCCATCCCTGGAAGTGTTCAAGGCCAGGCTGGATGAGGCTTTGAGCAACCTGGTCTAGTGGAAGGTGTCCCTGCCCACAGCAGGGTTTGTGGAATTAGATGATCTTTAAGGTCCCTTCCAACCCAAACCATTCTGTGATTCTGTGAATAATATGGCTATGTACCACACCACACCACACTGTATTGTACATAAATATAGGAGTTTCAGGAAACAGTTAGGGTATCAAGAAATAAAATTACATTTAATCTAATTGACCACTTGACCAGTGTTTCAAGGACTTAATGATTAAGATTTTTTTCTTTCAACAATACCTTACCTGGAATAGAATATCTATTTAGAAGAGAAGGTAGAAGGAAAGTATGCCATACTTTTGCACACTAAAGAAATAAAGAGTGCTTACAGACCTAATTTTAAGTCTGCTGTATAAGCCTTAAGAGTATCTTCCTAAGCAATGCAGTAAATTATATTGGGGGTTGGGAATGTAAGAGTCATCTTCAGATTCAATCCCACTCTTTTTTTTTTTAAATGTCTTGATTGCATCCAGGCATGATTGGCATCAACTGCCATGGAAAATGATGGACACAGTAATACATAAGCTTTTTTGTGCTTTCTGAATTGTTTTAACCTCTTGGACATATCTAGATATGAGAATTTCCTGTGTTTCAAACTATTAGAATAAAAATTCTGATAAGAAACATAGCAAGTAATGAACCAGATTTGTCACTGGGGCAAATGTTACTGACTTTTCAGAATAAAGATAACAAGAGGAATTTTGGTCCATCATATTAAAACAGTAGCTCAGGTGTTCCTGGCGTGTGACTCAGGAACCTTTTCTTAAAGTTTAAAGAACTAATAACTTCAGAAGCTTTAATTGAAATTCTAGTACAATTACCGTATAATCCCTTTTAACGTATTTCAGTTTCATTAATTTGAAAGCCCTGATGCTATCAGGAGTCTACCTATTATTGGTCCCCAAAGTAGTTTCTTTCACTAGCTGAGGATGCAGTGTCACTATCTAACACCTCCTCGTTCACCAGCTCTATTGTTCTGCTTCAGCTTAAGCTTTCCCACTTAATATCAGCATGATATAATTGTGCCATAGGTGACAAATACATTATTCCTTCTTGTTATACTGAACTTCCTGTCTTAATTACCAAACTCATTTTTCCTTCACATCCCACTTGCTCATTACTCATTTTCAATTATGATACAGATTTCCCTTAGACTTTAATTACTTCTTGTGCTTAAAAGGATAAATTAATTTTCTTATTAACCCTTTGACATCTCATTAAGGTCACTGAATAGGACAATTCTGTTTTCTCGTGGCATGCCGTCCAGATCATGACAGTTTGCAGTAATACTAGGAGGCTTAGAAGAATATGTCACAAAAATTATTAGGTCTTGCTGGTGTGGCATCAGCATCTGTTTCATATGATGTTTTTTGCCTTCACAGATCTACCACTTAAACCAGGGCTGTGACTATCCTTGTGTGACATGCAGGAAATACTTGCTTCTAAATTTAGTGCTTTTGGTTTCGCTTTGTTCATAACGCTCACATTCACTTATTCTTTTGCAAATGTTTATAGTGATGGGGGAGAGCCATAACGGTCCAATATGGATAGCTTGGCCCAGCTTCTGATAGGATGGATACCAAACAGAATGAGAACTCAAGGTTTACCTCACCTGCATGCAGGAGTCTCTAGCACTGTTTATGGGCAGTGGAAATAATATACTTTAAAGGCTTTAAAGGAAAACCACATCCCAATTCCTCCCTAACTTTTGGTACACAAGCCTCTAAACTGTCCTAGGGCATTTTTATCACCATAAATTTGATATTACAATTTGAAAATTACAATATTTTTTCTCCTTGAGACACATACAAATGTTGCTCAGTGCTTTGGAAGGGAGGAGTTGTAACTCCTGCCATATTTCCCGTGCTGCTCTCTCCTTGCTCTTTTGGGCCTTTCAGTTTCCCCATGATTTATAGCTTTGTCCACAGGTTATGGGGCATAGGCTCCATGGCTGGGGCTTCTGCCTTTTGTTTTCCTGTTTTCCTGAGACCTCTGGATCAAGGCAGCACACCATGATACTTGTGGGTTCACCAAAGGTGTCTGTGAGCCACTGACACTTACAGAAGTGTCAAAGCAGCTGAAAAAATATGTTAATCCCCAATGCGCAGGATAATCATCAAATGAAAACCTTGCAATAATTAAATCTAGTTACTTTATTTAGACATCACAAAACTAGAAACAGTAAATGTTTAATGTCTCTGGCTGGTTTTGGTGCATGTTTTTCTGCTTATCAAATCTCTACTCACTGGAGAGTCTCACATCTATTTTTTAAGAATGAGCTGTCCCACATAGAAGTCACATATTGGGTCTGTTGAATGCTATTAAGCATCATAAAGATGAACACTGATTAAAATGAACAGATTTGGGGCTAGAAAGGGATGAAATATGCATGGACAAATTGTTTCATAGATTAAAAATTTATTTTGTAAGTGTCCTACAGAAACATCTGGCCTCAATTGGGGGAAAAAAAAGATTATTCTGATTTTTTTTGTCAAACAAACAGCTGTCATTTCAGAAGAAAAGTTAATTTTTCTAGTAGTATTTCTACCTCTGTTTATACCCAGAAGATGTATTCAGGACAGTAGAAATCAGCACGTCTTTTTTTTTTATTTTCAGAAACAATCTGCAGCCTGTTTCTTCTGATAGTTACAATTTAATCATTTTTCAACTTGAAGAAAACTTAATATATTTGGTTTTTAATCAAAAGGTCGAAATAGGTGGATTTTTGTTGTAGTTGTTGTTATTTGGACTATTTATTTATTTATTTAAAGATATATAACACCACCCTACCCACTCCCCAAGAAAGAATTATAAGAAGGAAGGTTTAGGAGCCTCATTTCAGTTTAATTTCAAAAGAAATCCGAATTCCTGTTGAATTTAAAGAAATTAATGTAGCCCTTTACTGTAGAGTATTGATACTTGTCTTCTCTCGTTACTGAGGATAACAATGGAAATCCTGGGCAGGTCTTGAAATAAATGTGATATTTGTAACAGGCCAATGAAGAAACATCTCTACTGAGCTCAGCTTTCTGAAAAACTATTGAGGTGATTTAGGGATGTCAAGCATAGAAGAACACTTAGAAAATATATTATTTGATTTTGGATGGTAGGTACAAGGAGGCTGATATAAGGGCGCTGGACACATAGTCAATTATTCCCTTTCAGATTCTGAAATATAGAAAGTGAAAAATATTTCCAAATAACACAATACCTACATGGAAAAAATCCAACTGGCAAGTTGCTATTAAAAATCCAAGATTCAATCATTGATTTTGTCTTTAGAACAAATATTGAGGAAAAGACTGATAAAGACCTGGCTATAGACAGAAGAATGGGATAAAATGGAATAGATAGGATACCAGAGAGAGGTTGTGCCATGTTACTCAGTGATCCTAATTTCACTAGTGACTAAATAAACGTGACCTAAAATAGGTGAACTTCGAAAACAACAATCCCTGCCCCACCACCCCCCTAAAAATCCCACAAACACTCAGTAGAATGTATGCCACAGTAAAAAATTGCTAGTTAAGCAGTTTTGTTCAGCAGAATACTGTTGTCATAAATAAAATCTAGGAAAGGTGTTGACAAAGGACTGTATTAAATAGGGGAATTTTCTCTAGGAGAGGAATGTTTGAATTAATATTTTCATTAATAGACCTGACAAAAGGAGAAAAAAGCCTCAGGGGATACAACTGATGTTTTCAGAAGATGGCACTGCCAGGGAAAAGAAGAATCAGAATATCATACGGAAGGGATGAGCTGGAGGACTGGAGTTAAAGGAACAAAATTACCTGTGGTAGAAAAAAATGCACTTGAGGACTAAGGAAAATAAATTACTATGTCAGAATTACTGTTGCTGTGACATTGCCCTCTCTTCGATATTGTTATCAACTGCTATGTTTTGAATGCTACAAAAATGTAAGGTCTTTACAACCCAGACTGGCTTTTTTCTTGCAGGTTTGAGGCTTGAATCCCAGTTTGCAGTTTGTTAGAGCTACTGTCATGCTACTTAATTAAAATGAAAATTTAATCTTTTTTAGAAGAAATGATAGTATACTGATTGTTATGGCTTGAATTTTGCATGCATTTTACATTTTTTTTCATGGAACTGCCAAAATAATATATTTAAACAAACATGATTTGTCTCCTGCTGCTTCAAAAACATTGTCTAGTCTAGAGGTCTAAAAATCTAATCAAGCTTTTATATACTGCAAGTATAGCTTTCTTCATGTAGATAAACCATTTAATCTCTATAAAAAACATATTCCTTTGGCATTTTGCATACAGTCTAAAGGTATGTATGGTGATATTAGTAAATACGTTTTCCAAAAACACATTTCCCACACCCTGCAACCCTAGGTTCTTACAAATGACATTCTATAATAAGCTGTAGGTACTTTTTGATTAGCATAGGGATGAACATTCTTCTGTTTATCATTTTTCTTTCACCAATGTGACATCTCTGCTGATTACTCACATTATGGTTAATTTGCAACTGATAATCAGTCCTAGTTTCTTAATAAACTTCTCATTAAGTTACTGGAGCTGTCACTTTACCTCCATGTTACTCTTCCTAAGTATAATCTGTGACCATTATGCAAAAAAAAGGACTGCTGGACGTCACACATGTCATTTGCAATCATGTACAAAAGCTTCAAAAGAAGCTCATTAAATAAATGTCCTTCATAATTCATTACTGTAAAATAGAAAGCTACAACTAATCACCATATTAGCACTGTGTTGCCATATTTGGCTTTTTTGAAGAGGCATGCTCAGCCAGTACACATTTTAAAAGATCATTGCAAAAGAGTCTCAGGCAACTCCTTGAACTTCTTGTGCTTTGCTTACACCACAGTAAAACCATCAGTTTATTAGTGCAGAGGCTCAAGATGGGTCCCCTGGAAGACACTTGAAGGTTCATTCTGAAAGTGTTTCCTTCAGGAATAATGATATGATTAAGTTTTGATGCATAAAATCTTATCTTGCATTAACTAAACCAAAGTAAAGTTCCAATAGAACATTCTGAGCCTGCATTAAAAATGAAGTCATCTAACAGAGTCCGCAGACACGTAAATTGTAGCTCTTTGTGTTAACTCATATTATAACGAATAAAAACATGCTTATCTGTTTATCTGCCACACTTTAGGGGATGTGCAGTAGAAGGTAGGTTGTTATAGTAGAATGACAATATTGCTTGTATTGCCAATATAAAAACCAGTCTTTTATGTACCATTTTTCTGAATACAATCCTTTAGTTTGGACTTTCAATAAAGTATGTGATGCCGTTTACTCATTTTCTTGCTTCCAGTCATGATTTTAAAAAGATTTAGGGGAAAAAAAAAATCCCAGCTAAAAATTTAAGAGAGTTCTTTATTCCACATGGTCATATGATGCTGTAGCAGCACAACAAACTTAACAAACAAACAAACAAACAACAAATAAAAGGGAAAGAAAGACAAGACAGTAAAGTATTCAGTATTTGGAGTAAACTAATGAGAAGATTTCCCTTTTGGGGTTTATGCTGACTTAAGGGGAATTGTCATAACTGATGTCAAATTTAAGAGAGTTCTTTATTCCACATGGTCATATGATGCTGTAGCAGCACAACAAACTTAACAAACAAACAAACAAACAACAAATAAAAGGGAAAGAAAGACAAGACAGTAAAGTATTCAGTATTTGGAGTAAACTAATGAGAAGATTTCCCTTTTGGGGTTTATGCTGACTTAAGGGGAATTGTCATAACTGATGTCAGCAGAGACATAATGTGTGAGGTGATGACATTTTATGTTTTTCAGGAGCTATAAAATATTTTAACATCTTTTAGCTTGTGTCATGTATTTTCAGGTGATGAAAACCAACACTCATTTTTTGTATGGTATTTTAGGAACAGAAGAGCTTGCTTTTAGGATTGTTCTCAGTAGTTCTTCCTGTTTTACCATTATGTTGCTGTGTGTTGGCCATTACAGGTGTGCTTTATTCTACATTGTTTAATTTATTTTTCTGTGGTTTTATCAAATGTCCTTTAGGATTGTATCCACACACACAAAAAATATCAAACCTGACTAAGAAATTATTGGAAAACATTACAATACTCTATTTCTCTTTACTCTGTTAATTAAAATGTTGAACTTAGGGACAGGACTTTTGTCTAGTTCCATATGTTCTTTGATTGTGGGTATAAAATAAGCTAATCATTTCCAGAAACCAATTGCTTTTCATTAAGAAAGATTCTAAACATTCAATTGTCTATGAGTGTGTTGCAAAGATATTTTGACTGGATTAAATTTTTAGTTACACAGCATCATCAAGTTCCTGTCACATTTCAGCATTATTGATTTGAAACAGAAGTGGAATTTTGATATCATTTATTCTGCACTACATATTGTGTAATTATTCAGATGCTTCATTTTCATTTGTACTTTCCTATTTGTTTTAAATGTTATTACTTGCTTCAATGCTTTTTCATTTTAGTGAATACACTGAAAAATATTTCTATCAATTGCAGATGTGATTTTTGCATAAGTAACTGAAATCCTACTACCATGGTTTAATACAATATTAGACACCAGAGGAGCTTGTAGAAGCAATTAGAAAGTCTATGCATGTATCTGATTATTGAGTTATTAAAAAATGTTCTTAAGGGATTGCTTGAGCTCAAAAAAACCCCATTAAAGCTGTTAGTTTCACTGGCAGAGTTTAAGATGTCCTCATTGTGGACAAGGCACTATCACAGTCACTTCACTTTATGGATAAGATTTAGTGAGGATGAGTCTCAAGCTGCAGTTTCCTTTTTATTCTCCCAGGGAAGGGATGAGCATATCTGTGTGCAAGAGCACTGAGCAGTGGGACTGGCAAGGCAGCTCCCCCGGCTGCACAAGACAAGCTGTGCCTCAGGATGCCCAGTGGAGATGAAATATAAACCATCTCCAAGCTAGGATCATTTTTTGGATGTCTTAATGAATTTTGTTCTTGTTTCCTCACTGAGAACTGAATTTTAAATGGGGAATACAACCTCGTTCCATTAGCAGCTGTTGTAAAATCAATGAGTATTCTAATGAGAATCTGGCAGACTCAGTCTTCCAACTATGGTTACTTCTTCCTTTCTGAATTCAGTCACAGAGAGGAGCTGTATGAAAAACGGTGGGTGAACCTGTTTATTATTATTGCTGAGGGTTTTTTCTCTATATTTTTCAAGTGAACACAAAATCACAATGAAAAGTTTTAAATTTTCACTCTATTCCCTAATTCTACTTCTATTTTTGGTCACTTTAATAGGCAGTGAGGGAAATAGTATGACCTTACAATTGATATAGTAAATATTACTGAAAAATTATTTTGTATGAATGAAAAATAATTCTATATCCAAAGTTACAAAACACTTATTTAAATTTTTCCCTATGATGTTATCTTATGAACAGAAAAACCTTTCCAAATAGCTCAAGGTGAAACTACTTGCAGAAGGAGCACAAGGGCCACGTTATGTCCCATCATCCACAGAGTTTAGGTATATCAGAAATCCACTCAGTGACCGCTGCTGTCAGGAGAGGGGTGAGTGTACCTTTTAACTGCCACAAAAGCAGGAGTAGGAAGAACCTCTTTGTACTTAGTTCCCCACAGTTTAACATTGTTCCATTTAAAAGGGGTATGTGTTGGATGATGACCCCAGAACACACTGCTGGAATTGCCCAGGTATCAACTGAGTGGTTTTTGACTGAACCATCATACAGCAGCTACTGGTTACTACACAGACAAACAATGACATAACAGAATGTTTGTGTCAATGTATATTATCCTCAGTAATTCTCCAGAAGCAGTAGCCTAATGTATGAGCTTTCTTTATGGATTGGAGCATTTAAATATCATACTTTACAATACTATATATCTCACATCTATTAAGTTTTTATTAGTTATATATCACATATTAATCCAGAAATAAAGTATTACAGTCTAAATACTTGTTGTCTATATAGAGGGATCATTTCTAACTTGATGGCTGGCATTTGAGTATAATCACTCATACCCTTTGCTTTTGTCTTCCCAAAAGGAAGTCTTCACAGCTTGCAAGGAAGAACTGCTTTCTGAATATTGCTTGGAAATATTTTTCATTTCCTTTGCATATTTTAATGCAATCAGCACATCTTACATCTGTGTAGCAATCAAATTACAAAGTCAACATAATCCAATGAAATGCTGAAGAGCCAAATAATCAAATTCAGATTAATATTAATTGGTGTAGTTTCTGCACCTGGATTAAAAAACAAAAACAAAACCAAGAAAACCGCCACACAGAAGTTCCTCTCTTTAATTGTAATATTTTAAGTAAAAAAAAAGGAGTTTCTCCTTCTGTTAGGAATAGGACTTGTCAATATACAGATTCAGATATGTATTCCTCAGACATCACAGTAAAATTAGTTATTGTTATTCTTTTCCCTAGCAACTTTTATTAACTACTTATCCATCTTTAGGATGGAAATATTCTCATTTCACACAGCCACGGATTCCTGCAGAACATCTGCAGTTTTAGTTCAGGAACTAAATTAGGATTAACATGTCCATTACTGAAGTGGGTCCCCCTGCCAAGAGGGTTCTTATTTTCACTTGTGCACGCAACTAACAATGAATGCAAAAAACTCAGCAAACAAAGGATAAATTACCATTTAGCCAGTCCTTCTCCCCAGAGGTGTCTTTACCCCTCCATTAGGAAGCAGCTGCACATACAATTAATTTAACATTTGTCATAACTGGGGGGGGGGAGGGGGGAGAGGCGGTCTCTGGTACTGAGAGAAATGAGCACTTGGGGACAGGGACAGAAGCCTACTGATACAGATTTATTTCCTACAAATGGAAAAAATCACTACTCTGTTAGCAACTCATGCATTTTAGTTTTCTACCCTGATCCACGTATCCTCTTTGGCTACATCACATGCCAGACAATGTGTGTGTGTGCCGTTACACACAACGAAAGCAGAGTTTACAGTGGGAGTTTCACAGGAAGGAGATGAGAAGCAGCACATTTCTGAAAGCGATAATAAGAGGACAGAAATAATATTGTTTGCTTGGACTGCAATCATTGGGCTGGTTCCTCTAGGTTTTGCAGCCTAAGTCTAAACTGACCCATTTGTCCCACTCAGACTTCCCTGCCCTTCACCCAAAGCACAGAAATAAAATCCTAATGGTTTTGTACATTGTACCAAACCAGTTTATGACGTAAGGCAGATGATAGAATTTTAATATCAAGTCAAAATGTAAGTGTCCCATGCTGATGAAGGGTGTAGTTTTCACTAGTAAATATGTTTCTCACAGAGGAAGAAGACAGCAAATGTAATTAAAGAATAATTGGATAGAAAAATGCTGCTTATCCTGACAGAAGTGTGAGACATAGGAACAGGACTTTCCTCCTTTAGCAATTGCTTCCACTAGTGATTTAGGGCTCCTTTTAAAAGAAGAGAAATGGCTACATGTATAATTATATCCTTTCTCATTTAATTACCATTGGAATTAAGGCAAATGGTAACACGTAATTGGGAAGTTGTCAATTACTACATTAACACACTTGTGACCAGAGAGATCTCACAAATAAATCTAGATTTGCAGAGTTTAGGTTTGAGAAGTTAGTCAGTCATGAAGAATTATTTAAAAATTACTGAAATATGTATGGCTAGGACCAGTGAGCTTCATAGTAATAACCTGTAAAGTGTTAAAGTGCAAAATTAATATGTAGATTGAATTTCAACATTATCCAGTGCTGTCAGTGGTAAAGTGGCAAAACAGACTATTTGCTCCCTTGTCATTACAGGTTAACCTTCTCAATTACATACAGAACACATGACGCAAGAGAAGTGCAAATGATGCAGTAGTCTTTTCTTTCTGAAGAGACTTTAAAAGTGAGGAGAAACCTTTGTGATCAAATCGGAAGGATTTTATTTTGTGTTTTCCATCTAAAGACTTGTCATTTACACTGCCACTTAAATTTGAGTATACATATTGTCTATAAAAGAGAAACAAGATTTTGTGCCTATGAAAACTTGAAACAAACAACCTAGACATGCAGGGCAAATTCAGTCTTATTTTCTGTGGGCAACACTTTCAATGCCAGCCAGGTGTGAGCCAAATGTGAAGTTATTAATGAGTGTGCATGAAAAACATCTCTGAACAGCTGTGTAACCTGAAGGCAGAAACACCTGTCTACAGAGTTTATCAGCTTAGGTATTGAGTTGCAGCTCAGTCTAGATTCAGCATCATGGCTATGGAGTTAGATACCCAAGTTGTCCCACAGATCTCATGCTTCTGTAGACCACTGGATTGTTAGATGCCTCACAATTCCAGCATTTACAGAAAAAGACAGGAGGGCAGTAGCACTAATACACACACTGTAGTGCCTGCAGGACTGTAGATGGTCATGAAGTTAAGATACACTAAAGCCTCATGCAAAATTGTATTAACAGAATTTTACTCTTATTATTTAGGATTATTATTATTATTGGAAATTATTATCACACCTAAAAAAAAGAGTTCCTTCTTCTTGTAGTAATATTGAAAGCAAAATGGTGCTAATATAAAGAAAACTAAATTCTAGTATTCAAGGAAAGATTGAATGCAAACCTGTGTGCCCCCAGACCTAGTAATTTAATAATTTTAAATTTATTCATGTAAGTAATTCTATTGGCTTTTTATGTGCATATATATTTGAATTAACTTGTCATATTTTGGCAATTTGAAAAATACACTGGTTTCTATTAAAAAGGGTTCTCTTTGGATCTCAGAAAATATTGACATTCTTCAGAAGACAAAATTCAGTATATTTATTACATTCAGGAATAGTTAAAAATTTTCTTCTGTTGCAAACAGAAATGGGCAGTTTGGCTGCAGGTGTTATTTCTACAAGTGCTCGGTTAGCCTTGGTGACCCAATAGGTACATGTTGCCACTGCTAGCAACAGGCCATAGCCTTTGTGGTAAACTGAAAACACAAGTTCCAGGACTTGTCAGACTCTATTTGGATCCATCTTGGCCTGCCTTAAACATTGTTTTAGTTTTTCTAGCTGCAATTGCCAAACAGACAGGTGACCATTTATTTATTGGGGGACTGCTGTTTTTTTCTAAAATTTTTAGACTATTTATTTAATCTTTTTCTTAGCTTTGCACAACCTTTTATTCTATAACACTTACTGTATTACATATATCTGTAGCTAATAGTAAAAACAAGTGCTTGTTCTGTACACTTTAAATTGTCTATACATCAAGAAAAACATACCGGTCCCTAAAGGACTGCAGCCCTGGGAGTTTGGTAAAATCAGCACTAGCAGTAACAGCAATTATCCAACATAGGTGAAACACACCTTATACAGTAAAGTCTAATGTAACCTTGCAGGGCACTGATAAAAGAACAAGGTAAAGAGGTTGCCCTTCCCTTTGCTGATCTGACCCTTTCTTTGCTAACTCGGCCTGCTCTCTTGTAACTGTGGACTTCTCTGGTGATGAGGACTGCTGTCTGGATCTGGTCAAGGTTACTGGACATGTTCTACTCCTCTTGCCTGGTCAGTGTGACAACAACCCTGGTGGGCAAGGGCACTGCCCTTCTTTTATCTCCCTCCTGGCCTGTCTTCCCTTGCAGAGCAGCCCAGTCTTGCTGCTTCCTGACTAAAACGATACAAACACCAGCTCTTGCTGCCTGTGGATGTGTAAATCAATTTGAACAAATACAATTGTGCCTGCATAAGCAGTTGGCACACTCTCCTGGGCATACAAAACTCCAAGGACCCACATATAAGAGCAGAATGTTTTACACTGTGACATCTTCCCTGGTTACACTGGTTATCAAATTAATTTTTAAATAATATTTCTGACTGGTTTGAAGTATAAGGACAATAATTCCTATCCCATACATAATGCTTTTCATTTTTCAAGCTATTGTATTAAATGTAACAACTGAAACTAATCCTCCATGTTCCCTTGTTAAGTAATAATTAATGATTATATTTCTATTGTGTCTAATGTGATGTTCTTGAAGTATTTTATGTATTTCTTGGATAAAGCCTCATAAAGTTTATGTGTATCAGGCCTTGCAGGGCAAAGTGTGTTTCAGAGCACTAAAGATTTTAGAAAAAAACAGCAGTCCCCCTTTCATGGCAAAGAGAGATAAAGGGGGATCTTCATGAACCTCTTTCGAGGTATCAAAATTTACAACACCCGGGACTTTAAATTTTCTCTTTTTTGTCAGCGGACAAGTTGAAGCACAGAAAGATGAAACAAAGAGCTGATATATGGAAATAAATAGGTGTCCTATTGACTCTGCCTCTCTGCCGGTAAGGCACACAGTGGAGGGGCCAGAGACACTGCTCCTGTCTCCCAATCAGTCCCTTCCCATGAGGTCTCAGGGGATTGTGAAGGTTGGGAGTCCCCATGCTGTCATATATTATCATGAAAAAAACCCCATATTTTCCCTCTTCCTGGCTGTGATTTTTCCACCAACATGATATGGGGCAAGCTTCTGTAATTTTCCCCCTTATTATAAGTAATGTAATGTTTGTAGACTTCTGGCACATTTTGGAAAAATTTGATTAATACCAGTTTAAGAAATGCTTAAATGAAATGCTGTATGACATACACTTCCTGATTCAAAATGACAAAATATAACTGTGGTAACCAATTTGCAGGGAATATTGTACTATTGAGAAGCAAATACAGAACATGAAGGAAACCTCTGAAGCTGAAGACACAGCTGGCAACGTTAAACTTGGGAAAGTGCCAGAAATCCACCCTTCTCCTGTAAAACAATAAAACACTTGTGTTGGTGTGAGACATCATAATAGACCAAACCCCAAACTACTGACTTTTCTGGGAGATGCTGTGCACCATGGTGATGTACTGGAGCCCCTGCTGATAACATGGCAAGCCCACAGATTGTTTTACTTGTGCATCCCAATTCTAAACACTAACAACAAAAGAAGACTATAAAACTCTTTTCCATGCAGTTAAATTCTTGAGGGCAGTTTAACCAAACCATTTGAAACTTCCCAGGCTTGACACATCGCTGAGATGGTACAACATGCCTCATTACACTGTGACACTGTGTCAGCAGCACAGATTGCCACCAGCCCTCTCCCTCACTTCAAAAGTGCAGCATTGCAGCTCAGTGGCACTGTTTACATTCCAGGAATTGAGGAAGAAAAGGAAAGCACAGTCATCAGCTACACTGGAAGGCATGGTTCCTCTGCTCTTCTAGGTGACACAGTAGAAAATGTTTAAATTTTTAAGCAGATGTCCCCAAGATGCATGTTCCTCTCAATGGCCCTGGTTTCAGAAACAAGTATGTAAGACAATTGCTGTTTCACATGGGTCACAAAACTAGGATAGGGGCAGTGCAAGATATTCAGTGCATAGATAAGAGAGGGAAGAGGCCCACACTTCATACATGCCCAGTTGTATCCATGTGCCTAATGCCAGATTGCTTCTCAGATCCATTTTGCTGACTGCATAAATTGCAAGTGGCAGAGGATGCTGACAACCTCTAGACCTCAAACTTCAGTTCATAGTTATGTTTTATGTAATATTTTTGTGTAAGTCTACCTACCTGGGACCCTGTTGAGCAAGAGACATTTCAGAGGGGCTGAAAAGCAGCTGGAGGTTGATCTCATAGAATCATAGAACGGTTAGGGTTGGAAGGGACCTTAAAGATCATTTAGTTCCAGCTCCCCTGCCATGGGCAGGGACACCTTCCACTAGACCAGGTTGCTCAAAGCCACATCCAGCCTGGCCTTGAACACTCCCAGGGATGGGGCATCCACAGCTTCTCTGGGCAACCTGTTCCAGTGCCTCACCACCCTCTTCATGAAGACCTTCCTGATATCTAATCTAAACCTCCCCATTTCCAATTTAAACCCATTATCCCATGTCCTGTCACTATAGGCCCTTGTAAAATGTCCTCTCCCAGCTTCGTTGTAGCCCCTTCAGGTACTGGAGACTCCCTTCAGGTCTCTAACTACTCCATTCCATTTCGAAAATAGGCTGGCAGCAGAGGGGATGCCACAGGTGACACCAGGAAGACCTGTGTAATGCAGTGAAGACTTATGGTATGTGGGACCTCCCTCAGTTTTACATCTGAGCACAGGGAGCTGTGGCACCTTTGGGAGCTTGTTCGCCATGCACTGATTACGGAAGACGCTCATTACAAGCATTTGAATAATCAGTGTAACTGCATTATTAATAGGGCATGAGAAAAAAAGAAGTTGTAAAGACTCTAGTAAGATGTATCAGTTGATAGTACTACCAGGAGCCCTTGTTTTTTGATAACCCAGTTAGCAAAGCTGGAATAGGGCCAGTTGTCTTCACTTAAAGTTTCCCATCTTAAACAGTGGCACCAATTAGACACTTGAATCTCAGAAGGTGCCTGAGCATGCTGCTGAGCAGGGCTTTGAATCACTAATTCCACTGTTTAACTAGCTGGGATGGGACCCAGCTACAACAGTCTGAAAGCCTTTTGATAGTCTCAAGTTCGGGAAATGAATTCCTCTGATGTTCAACCTCACAACTGGCCATGCCAGCTTGCTGTGTACAAAAAAGTCTTCCAGTACTGGCAAAGGCCTCCCAGAGTACCTAACAGTGAAAGCAAGCAGATGTATACAGTTTGTAAAAGATTTAATTTCAAGGTCTATTCATGTTAGCAAGAACATATATGGATAATACTGGCACACATGTATGTACCAAGGTTCCTTCAGCAGTTCTGAATGCCCTTTCAACCAAAAGGTAGAGCAGTCTCAAAGAATTCACGTCTCATTTTTGCACTTGACTTCTTACTGAGTGCTGAATCTCTCTTATGCTGCAAAGTATATTCTCTCCTGGTTTTGCCTTCTGCCAAATCTTTGTTTCTTTCCACTGCCAAGTTTTCCAGTGTTTCTGTGAACCTCACTGGGCTATTCTTTCCTTCTCCCTGCTAAGATCGAGCATTAACACCTATGCCTTTGTTCTTCCCTTGAACTATTTTCCATTTACAAAGCCAAAAATAAACATATACTTGCTGTTACAATTATCAGGCCCAATACATAGAAGCATAGAATTATAAAAAGTACCTAAGGACTGAAAATTCTCCAGCAATTTAATTCTGGTGTCATTAGTTGTTGAATAGTATAAATTTATATATTTTATTCTATGACATCCCTTTTCATGTAAAAGACATTCTGAGTGACTTAGGGCAGACTAAGAAATCTGTTCTTAATGACGTTGGAAACATTGTGAATGCATGAATTAGGAAATAACTTTGTATTTCCAAGGAAGCATTTTATATTATTACCCTGGAGCATTAGATGACATAAAAAAAAAAAAAGTAGTGAAGTTATTCCTCCGCCTCCTTTCTATCTTATGAGAAACTGAAATGCAACATATATACTTCTAGCATACATTTGTCTCTTCCTGTTAAGTCAGCAAAGGAATGCTTGACCTAAATGTCAAAAACTTGGTTATAATTTGTAACTCAAAGAACAAATAGGAGATATATTTCTAAGATGCTATTTCTTAAGTTTTTGGATCAAGAATGAAAAATACAAAAACAACGTGTTGAAATCAATTGCAAGAAAATTCGGATGAGAAACTAAAGGTCAGAGAACCTAATTTGATCAGGCAACAGAGATGTACTGCTGCACTGGATGTTAGTGCCTGAGTACTTCTGAGAAGGGTTTAGAGAACAAAGTGGCTGCCTGCTATTAAGTCATGTGTACCATTGGTGTGCCATTTTTGATGAAAAAATAAACAGAAAAGACAGAAGTTTTGTATACATATGTATATTCATGTTAAATTCTGGATCCAGTGTGCAGCTTAACTGGAGGAACTGTGTCAAATGGAGATAGAGTGCAAAATTGGACTGGGAATAATACTCCAAATGGCCATGCTCATGGCTTTAACAACACTGGTGTCCCTTTACCATTGGAGGTAAAGAGTGTTTGTAGATTCAACAGTTCCGTCACTTCATGTCTTGTTAAGCAAGCTTTCCCATAGTCGAGATCTACTCACTGTTACATTTTCCCACTTCCTCAGCAGATATATTTTGATGGACCTGTTTAGTTGACTTCTGTTTTGCAAGCTGAAATATCTTACAAAATATTGTCCTGTTGCTTTGTTGTTAGAAGTGGAGTTCATCCCCTACCTCATCACTTACTCTGGAGCTATTTTCAGTTCCTCCTTCCTTCTCCTTTCTATGACACTGTCCTTTTCATACTGTCCAAATACTGTTACATCTTTAAGGTTCATTTTTGTAAGTTAAGTATATAATGTGTCAATTCTGATTTGGTAATCTTTTATGGCAGCAATAACTGCATTCAGTCAGACTGTTGGCACATTTACAAGTATTTCATAAGTTCAGTGCATTCCCTGGGAATCACAGATCTAAGAAGTTATTCCAGTCAACCTTTCACACAAAAACAAAGAAAGGAAGCTTAACCAATTATTTTGCCACAGTAATTTGTGACTATTAAAGTCAGTTAAGGTAAATAGTTCTGATGAATGAACCACACTGAAAGTAAGAAAAATCACATTATTTTAGACCACTATTTCCTTCAGTGTATCATCTAGGCAATTTTTTTTTCAAATTAAAAAAAAAAAATTTGAGTCATCATAAACATCACTCTATTTAAAAACAGTAATCTTTATCAGTTTAAATGCTTATATTTGTATACAATCATATCATCATTATATACCATTATATATTCATGGTTTTAATCAATACATAAAATATTTTATATTAACAAATGGAATTAACATAAACATGATGGTTATTTTGTAGAGTAAGTATTTATCAGTTTTTTGAAGTGTGTCCAGAAATAAAATATACACAAAAACGTATGTTTTTTCACTTCTGTGTTTGTTATTGAAATAATATGTTCTACATGTCAGTTGAGTTAAATAAGATTTAAACATTGAACATTAAAACATTGTTCAATGTCAAATTCATGTAGTATACATAAGCCTCTCATTGTAAGATATCCCCCATTAAAAAACCAAACCAAAACAAAAAAAACAAAACAACACAAAACTCCACAAACCTTTGTAATAAACCACTTAAAATATTTAAAGTTGGTTTAATTTTTGTTCCATTGGTTGGTTTGGTTTTTTAGGGAGTGGTGGTGGTGTTAATTTTTTTCCATAGAGAAAGTGGCTCAATAAAGTTAAAATTACTCAACTACTGGAATCAAAATGTGAAATAAGATACTTGTGATCTTCTATGCACCACTGAATTAACCCCTTTTTTTATTTTTGCTTTTTATATGCAGACTAAATAGCATCTCGCAAATTTAACTTGGATTTAACATTTACAAATTATAAGATATTTTTGAATTTTAGAGCAATTTATTTTTATCACTTTTTATTTTTCAACTATTCCTAATGCAATTTTTCTTTTGTCTAAAAATATTCAAGGAGAAAACAACGAATTATTTTTATTTCAGTTGTGTAGAAACTGAAAACTATGTGAACTATTTATTGCGGAAGTATGATATGAGGTGTTGGCAACCACAGACTGTTTTGTGGTTTTGTTTTTTTTTTTTCCGAAAATACTTCAGTTTAATTTTAATCAATGGCTAGATTGCTAGATTTTGGTCTGCAAATGTTTGATCAGTTCAGTGCCTCCTTTACAGATGGTGAAAATAAATTAAATAGGGAATGTTCCAAAGAGTAGAGGAAAAGTGTTCACTGTAGTGAGAAATCAAGATCCTTTCAATAAGGGACAAAGGATCGCCTTTAAGTTATGTGTGATAGAGACTCTCGTAGAGAACTGAAAAACACATGTCTTCCCATGGAAGATTTTTTGGACTGAAAGTGTCATCTCCTTTCATACACAGATGATTATTCAATGATAGGGGTCCAGACAAAGAAGAAAAGGCTTTCCATTCCAACATCATTATTTTAAATATGTGTATGTTTCTATAATAACTGATGCTATCAAAATGCATTGTTTGCCTCTTTTACTGAATATCATCATCCAAAATGTAGAAATGAAGTAGACATACAAACAATGGAGTATACTGGAAAATACCTGTAGTAGCAACTCTGCTCTGATCAGATTTTTGCATTACACCTTAGCATGGGATGTCACACATAATGGTTCAAGACTTAAGAAGGAGGAAATGATGGAAAGGAGAAGCATGGGGAAAAAAGAAAAAAAGAAAGAAAAAGAGGTCTGATATCTTCTTGGTATGATATTGTTTGGGGTAAACCACTTGATTTTAGGTCAAGGTATTTAATTGTTCAATAATTTCAGAGAATCTTGCAAAGAATCTTTCACAAAAAAAAAAGGCAATTAAAAAAGTATATTTTTACAAGAAATTGTATAGCATCCCAAATATTTTCCAGCTATCGTTACAAAATATCATACCATAGTTAAAAGAAACTGAGTCAAGAAAATATTAGGAACATACAGAAGAAAAAAAAAAGTAAAGAAGAGATTCTGTACAGACCAACTGGAATCAAAATATTCCATGTAGATTTTAAAATCACAAATAAAAATCTGCACACACACAACCCTCCCCAAAATAAACCAAAAACATGACCACAACAAGTTTAGTCTCCGTTAAAGTAGAATTTTTTTGCCAAAATTATATTTTCTCCAAACTGCCATTTTCTTGTGCAATTTCATTGACTTCTGTTTAGTATATAGCACTTTATTTTTACAAGAAATTGTATAGCATCCCAAATATTTTCCAGCTATCGTTACAAAATATCATACCATAGTTAAAAGAAACTGAGTCAAGAAAATATTAGGAACATACAGAAGAAAAAAAAAAGTAAAGAAGAGATTCTGTACAGACCAATGACTTCAGTTTAGTCTCCGTTAAAGTAGAATTTTTTTGCCAAAATTATATTTTCTCCAAACTGCCATTTTCTTGTGCAATTTCATTGACTTCTGTTTAGTATATAGCACTTTCCTGATCCTGAAATCAGGGATCCATCTAACAAATAATCACCCTGGTCTCATCATTAGTTGAGTTTTTATATGCAAAGAAGACAAATTTTCAGGGTTTGGCCAGGATTTTAAGATGAGGTGAATTATATCTACTTTTCTCTGTGGAATAAAAGCAGAGTTTAGATAATTGGATGAAATGTCAACAGCTGTGCTCCTTCAGGTACATCTTTTGTTAGCATGAAACACCTCAGGGCATTGCACTATTTCTCAATGGGACAAAATACAGATGCTTGTGTGTGTGAAAAGAAGTACTAGAACAGCCTGGTCATAGCAGATCACGTAAAACTTAAGTTTGGCTTTACAATCGCAAACACTAAGGCATAGTGGAACATCTTATAATGAAAGGACATCAGCATTACTGACCCCACAGATAATGCTGGCCTGGGTTAGTAAGTCCCTTTTGGTTGCTTCAGAACTGAATATAACTCCAGCTGAGTGTGTCTTGTACCCAAGCACAGTAAGGATAACCCAGACACATCATAGTGATAAAGGTCTCATGAGGCAATCCAGACACAGGTAACTGAGGGCTGGATGTGTTTTCTTTTTCAATATATGAAGGTACGTAACTCCAGCTAAAGGTGGTGAACTGTAGTAGGCGCTGCATTAGTAGACCAATTAAGATAATTTCTCCTTAAGGTTACTTACTACTTATTTCAGTACATACACCAGTCTGAAATATATGCAAATGCAGCTGAGTGTCACTAGGGACTGTTTTGTTAGAAGCAATAATCAACCTGAGCATTACAAACATGCTGCAGGCTAAACAAGTTGGCCTACAAGAGCTACTCTGCTTTGAAAAACCTAAAAATCATTGCCAATGCATCTATGTCACAGAAACGAAGCAGAAGGGTATAATCAAGCCAAGCTGAGCATGTGAAGAATCATATGGGAGATGGGAATGAGCAACCACTTCTGCATAGTGAATGGTGATTTCTGTTTCCTAGCCAGATGTTTTACTGACAACACCTTCAGATGTTGCATGAATATTTCAGTGCAAAATGAGCCCAAGCTACAAATTAATGAGTTCTTTTTTTCAGAGCCACTTAGATATGCTATTAAAGCTAACAACATTCTCCCTTTCAGGCACAGCTACTTTATTTGGATAAAATAGAATGCCTTACCCAGTCCAGGAAAAATCTCCCTTAAAAATTTTATTGGAATGCATCGAAATATGTATAAGCATTTGTAACAAAGACTATTAGATGCATAGAGCCTGTCAGATGAAAATACCACAGCTCAACAAATCCAGGACAAGTTAATGATATCCACAGAGTAATATGGTCTGAAGTTGAAAGACCTTTCACATCTGAGTAGTCTCCTTATTCCATATACATATTCCATTTAATATCTTTTCTCCCTATAAGAAAACAAACAAAAAATTACCAATGCTTCTTTAATAAATCAAGTGTTATGTTCCCACTGAAAGTCTGGATCTAAAATCCTGAGCTATAAGAGCTACCCCTCCTAAGGCAGATGTTAGGACTGTAGACTTCTGCTGTCTAGTGTATGTCACAAAATTTATCTGTATTTCTGAAAACAGATCAGAATTGGTCCTCTGAAATCACAGATATTTTTGTCTTGGCCATGCCTGACTCAGTATTTTACACAGGAGATTAAGTTCTATGATTTTTTGTGGTAGAATTAGTTTTGAAGAATATCATGTCACAATTATCTGATTCAAATAGGTGTTTAAATAAAAGAAATTGGTCCTGATTAAGAAGAAACGTAGTAATTATCTGTCCATCAACTGTACCACATTACTTCCTTCATGTAATTTATTTGTATAGTGTATTTAATAAAAGCTTTCAGCTTTTCAGCTTCACAGAAATTGCACTGACTTACATTTTTATGTACTATACCTCCATTAGTGAACCGCACTTTGAAGATACTTTCTATAAATTAATAAGTTTGATTATGCATCTTAACAGAAAGTAAAAGCTAAATTTCATAGTGAAGAAGTCCATATTGTGTTTTTTTATCTCTACTGCTATTTTTTTTATATAGACTTTTGAAGGAAAACCAAATTTATTTGCTTTTTATTAGTGAGTCAAAAATCAAGCTGCTGTGATGTGATCTCTCAGAAATAGTTGTAATAAAAAGATCATTGTTTCACTAAATCTAAACACGTGCAGGTTTACCTTGTTTTCGTGACGTGAGATATCAAAAATGCTATTCAAGAACTTGTCCCCGTAAGACCCAACACTAACCATTCAGGCTTTATTGGTGCAGCACCGACAGTGAGCTCTCTTTCAAAGGTATGATTGTTGTTATTGCTGCTGTTGCTGTTACAGATAAATTTTGGACAGAAGACTTGGGACAAAATTCCCAATGGAGACGATCACGTATCCAGACATATGGATGGTTGGAGGATGTCTGAGTCCTGTCATTTTCTCACAATATTATGTTAGAATGTTGCTTCTCCCTGTCTAACCCTCCACACTTCAATTGTGTCTTTGCTTTTCAAATGCTGGGTAATTAGCGGATTTCACTTTTTTGTGACACCGGACTCTCATGTTGAGCTTATAATTACAAGGACTGTGTACTGTTCTATTAGTTGTGGATTTTTGCTTCTTAGATTTGTGGGTTAATTAGTAATATCTCCATTCAACTTTTTTTTTTTTCCCCCAAGATATTTTACATTACAGTAATTAACCACATATCCGGAACAGTCAAAATTAACCATTTATCAGCCTATTTCTTCAGCCAACTTCTGTAAAGATCTTGTGTTTGCCATTCTCTCTTATACTGTGAAAAGTGAAGAACAACAAAGTACATGCTATAATATGTATTTATCTTTTGAGAGACAGCAATTTCTGATATACTTAGGCCTCTTTCGGCATTAGGCTAATCAGATCAATTATGTATTTGGAGGGTTTTTTCCTAAATGTTTCTATTTATTTTACATTTTTAATTATGTTTGGATCACATTAATGAACTTTTTTTTTTTTTGAGCTATCACAGCAACACATTATAATCACTATATGCAAATTGAGCCACATATTCCTATAATGTTGAAAACTGGTGTTATAGGAAAAATCCTAAGTCATAGTAAAACAACAAGAGTGACTAACACAGTAGAAAATAAACACATACAAATACATAATTTATCTTCCATGGTGCAGGCATTATTTTGAATTGGGAAGCTTTTATTGTAATCTGAAAGGTTTGCTAATGTCTGATGAATGGCTTTTGCTTTCTCCCTGTCACAGCCCTTATCTTTGGAATAAGGTAATTTTCCTTAAATGAATCTATCATCAGACCTGTTTCATGCAAGTTGTATGGGGCAGGATACACTTTTCCTATGTAAATACAATTCCATAGAGCCTAGAATAATGTAGCCTAGTATAATGCAGTATAATAACGCTCTCTAGGCAGCCTCATCACTTAAAATGAGTTTGAAATTCACCTTTCACTAACTGATTCTTCAAGTATAAGAACTGGGCACTTGCATTAAGACTGGAAAACTTAGAAAAGGATATAATGTGATAGATAATGTGTGTCTAGATGTTTTCTATGAGTCAAATTTCTCATTCAGTAAAAGATGATTTGAAAAATTGACACTGCTAACTAGGAAGTCCCTTCCTAGTCTACGTTTTTACTGTTATAGAAAGGTAGTCTTAGTCCTCTGTCTGGAATTAGCTGTGGTTGTACTTCACCTACAGAAAGGTCAGGTGTTATGCACATAGTTCAAAACATAACTGCAAGATGCACAAAAACTACAAAAATAGACCTGGAATAGACAAAAACACAACTTGGAAAACATACACTGTAGATCCTGAATGGATTTTCAATGGTATTTGAACTGTTGATTTTCTTTACTTCAACAGAGGAGAATAAAATTCTGTATGTAAAAATACACATAACCTTTCAGTGTGATCAATTTACTCTTTTTCTAAAACTAACAATTGTTCTAATATGTTCATATTCTGTGAACTTTGGTGCAAAGAATTTGAGAAGTGATGTTTCAGTTCACATGAAGACAAAATTAAATAATTGTTTCTTAGGTACACAAAATATTCTTATAAGGATTTGCACAATCCCTGCTTTTCTGACAACTCCCAAACAACCTTTAATCATAATGTGTGTTGCTCTGGGTTAATAAGAGGAAACTTCATCTCCTAAAACTGAGGACAAGCAACTTTTTAGAGAAGAGTTACTCTCTGACATACCAGACTACAAGCTGCTTTGGGCAAACAACCTATATTTCTGAATATCTAAGTTAAGAATAGTCAAAAGGATCATGATTTGAAGACACTAGACATGACAGGAACAAATCCAAGGTACTATGTACTGTAAATTAACTCTGAATTTTATAATATCGGTTTCAAACCTATGCTTCCAGTGATACCTACAAAGAGAGAAGAAAAATGAACAGGGCAAAGAAACAGGACAAAGAAAAAGGACAAGGGAACTTAGTGATGTTTGGTAGAAAGGATTAAGGGTGATAGAGTTGCAAAGTCCACACACTAAAGGCCATAGCAATAGAGAAAAATAGTATATTTAATATATTTTGTATTCTGCTGGACGAAGGAAGACTGTATCTGCTTTTCCACAGCCTGTGCAACATGAACTATATTTCTTTTATATGCTTGTTTTCCTTTTGTCCTTGAATTGGATATAGTATGGGTATGGATTTCAACACCAAATTCTCTTCTTTTAATTGAACACAAATTAACATCTCCATTTGAGTATGTTAGCCATGGAAAGATTTGCTTCTCTGGAGTGACAGCAAGAAGACATGGCCAGAATTAGTAAAAAACTAGCAGTCTAAATAATATAGACACTTTTATGTATGTTTGTATGTATGCATTTATTTACTTTTCAACCTATATATTTATTTATCTATTTATTTATTTATTTATTGCATCAGCTATCCAAGGGCAGCTTTTGTTATTCAAGGCATTACACTTACGAGCAAAATATTAAATTAGATTAGCTTACAGAACCTATAAACATGTTATGTTGGTGTGTTATAAGAAAGATAATGGAAGTAATAACAAATAGAATTTAGAATCACATTTTAATTAGTCATATGAACAGTTTAATACAGAAATACTGACAAAGCAGAACTAACAGTGTAATGAAGCTGCTTAAAGGTGTAGATAGGAGTCATCCTTGCAATATAAATGCAGCATTTAATAAGAATTTTTACTTAAAATAATGATTTCACTAAATCACTGTAACGAGAAAAAGGCCAAATGAGAAGTATGCCCTGTTTGACTTTACCTAGGGGAACAAAGACCTTTTTCCTTCACTATGAATCTTACTATGAAAAAATACTCAATTCATACATAAAATTACTCATATATTTCTTAGCATATCTGATTTGTAGTTCACATGAAGAGAAGTAGTTAAGAGGAAAGATATCAGAATGGCCTCCTCTGGATAATTCCTGTATTTTTGAATTTGAATTATAATAATGATGGTCTGTATAAGCATTTTAACTCTTTCCGAGGTGGTCATCTGACAACTATATTTTCAGTAAAAGTTTTTATTGAATAGCTAACCTAGCCAATGTCCAAACAAAATTCATCAAAGAATTCACGGAAGCATTGAGTTCTTATCACCCAACAAAGAAACCAAACGTGAAGACTCATCATTTTAGAAAAAGGTAATCATTAAGTCCTTGAAACACTGGTCAAGTGGTCAATTAGATTAAATGTAATTTCATTTCTTGATACCCTAACCATTTCTTGAAACACTTATATTTATTTACAATACAGTGTGGTGTATAGACACATATTCATAGAATCATAGTTCTTATCACCCAACAAAGAAACCAAACGTGAAGACTCATCATTTTAGAAAAAGGTAATCATTAAGTCCTTGAAACACTGGTCAAGTGGTCAATTAGATTAAATGTAATTTCATTTCTTGATACCCTAACCATTTCTTGAAACACTTATATTTATTTACAATACAGTGTGGTGTATAGACACATATTCATAGAATCATAGACACATATTCATAGAATCATAGAGTGGTTTGGGTTGGAAGGGAACTTAAGGATCATCTAGTTCCAACCTCCCTGCCATGGGCAAGACCCTCCACTAGACCAGGTTGCTCAAAGCCTCATCCAGCCTGGCCTTGAACACTTCCAGGGATGGGGCATCCACAGCATCTCTGGGTGTAAAAAGTCCCCCACCAAGCTTTCTTGTCAGCCCCTTCAGGTAATGGAAGGCTGCAGTAAGGTCTACCTGGAGCCTTCTCTTCTCCTGGCAGAACAAGCCGAATTCTCTCATCCTGTCTCCATAGCAAAGGTCCTCCAAGCCTCTGATAATCTCTGTGACCTCCTCTAGAGTCTCTCTGACTGGTCATATCCTTCTTATGTTGGGAGTCCCAGAGCTGGAAGTAGTACTGCAGGTGGGGTCTTACTAGAGTGGAGTAGAGGGGGAGAATCCCCTCCCTCAACCTGCTGCCCACGCTTCTCTGGATGCAGCCCAGAATGCGGTTGATTTTCTGGTCTGCCAGCACACGCCGCCGGCTCATGTTCAGCTTGAGTCTCTCTGACTGGTCATATCCTTCTTATGTTGGGAGTCCCAGAGCTGGAAGTAGTACTGCAGGTGGGGTCTTACTAGAGTGGAGTAGAGGGGGAGAATCCCCTCCCTCAACCTGCTGCCCACGCTTCTCTGGATGCAGCCCAGAATGCGGTTGATTTTCTGGTCTGCCAGCACACGCCGCCGGCTCATGTTCAGCTTTTCTGGATATTGTAACACAAAGGCATTGTTTAATTGTTTCATTACATTAATTGTTTCAAGACATTAATTGTTTCATTAATTAATATAGTTGAGTATACTATGAAGTGGTGATTATTATATAACTAAATTAAGCATCTCAGTAAAGGAACCATATAAAAACAAACACTGTGAATAAAAAGTGAGGATTCTAGTAAAAAAAAGAAAAAAGTCTAGTTAAAGCAAAAACTTACAAAAACTAGTGATGCTATCTTTTGAATGCACCTAGCTAGCCCCAGCTAACACACTAGGCTTTGCTCAATGCATTTTAATGTAGAAAATACTACTATTCTCTGTACAGATGAGTCACTGTGGCAAAACTCCTCAATGATTTGCTCAGGATCATACAGGCAGAAGCTACACAACATGGAAACACTGGTCAAGCTAATACTTAAGCACTGAACTCATCTCTCCTTTAACTATCTTTAATAATAATATAACAAATAAAAAATAAAAAGTAAGAAAGACCCTGGTGGATAGAGGACGGG
>NW_010265164.1:0-370 GCF_000690775.1 Eurypyga helias
CACAGCCTGGCTGGGGCCGCTGGCGGGGTGTAGATCCCCGCGATATAAATCGCGACCGACATTTCCGTCCCTTCCTGGGATGTAAATTCCAGATTGCAGATCGCGAGCCGCGTGTGCCGTCGCGTGTGTGACACGGGGGATCCCCCCGGCCCTGCCGAGCCGGGGGGGCACGTGTGGGGCAGCGCCCCGGGGCATTCGTCTGCGGCATGTACAGACGTGTCCGTCTGTCCTGAGTTCGCACAGATGTGCACAGACACGTACACACATGTCTGCGTGTGTAGCGGCGTGTGTGCAGACGGACGTGTGTGTGTATGGACGTGTGAGTATGTACGTGTGTAAGTATGCACGTCTGTGTGTATGTACATGTGTG
>NW_010265165.1:0-725 GCF_000690775.1 Eurypyga helias
GCACTGGCAACAATATCACACCAACCAAGATTTCTTGCTCCCCATCCACAGGCTGAGGCAAGCCCATCTGGGCTGCGACATTGTGGCAAGATATTGCTTCCTAGCTAGACAACTTGCTCGCCCAAGTGCATCATGTAGATGCCCACATACCCAGAAGTCAAGCCACTGAAGAACATCAAAACGATCAGCAGGTAGACCAGGCTGCTAAGATTGCAGTGGCTCAGGTAGATCTGGACTGGCAACATAAAGGTGAGCTGCTTATGGCTACATGGGCCCATGACAAAAAAAAGAGAGATGACACATACAGATGGGCTCGTGTCCGAGTGGTGGACTTGACCATGGATGCCATTGCTCAGGTCATTTCATTCATGAAGACGTGCTGCCATCAAACAAGGGGATGTGATGTCACTAAAGGGTGATCACACTAAAGATGTGATCACACTAAAGGGGATGTGATGTCTTACTTTGGTGTCCTAGTCACAGGCACCAGTTTATAATTTTTTTTTTCACTCCATAATACATCAAGCTGTGTGGTTGGTGTCACCCCGGTACCAGTGGCACTGCGAACCGGCGGGGCAGGGGCAAGAAGGGGGATGTTTGCAGAACGGGCACGACTTAGAAGGTGTGTGAGGGTCGGCTCTGGGGTTCTGGCCAGGAGCACACAGGGGTCTTTTTTCGGGCCTCGTGGTGGGTGCTTAGGGCAGAAGGAGCATCTTTTGTTAAGC
>NW_010265166.1:0-4973 GCF_000690775.1 Eurypyga helias
TGGAGCAGCGCCTGAGGGGGAGGGCTCTTTCCAGGGCGAAGCCGTTGGAGCAGCCGGCGAGTGGGAGGGCACCGCATTTCTGGGGCGGTGGGAGGTGCCCGCCGGGGCCTGTCGCAGAGAGCGGGATAGCGGGTGTGCTCACCTCGCTGCCTTCTCCCTTCTGCCCTCAGGGTAGCAGGCAGCTGCAGGAGAAATCGCTGAAAATTTCCTCAACGCTCTATGTTGGCAACCTGTCCTTCTACACCACGGAGGAGCAGATCCAGGAGCTTTTCTCCAAGTGTGGAGACGTCAAGAGGATAGTCATGGGGCTGGACAAGATCAAGAAAACCCCCTGTGGCTTCTGCTTTGTCGAGTATCCTTTCAGGTTCCCTGCTGGCCTCAGTCCGTGCGTGGTTGCCGCCTTCAGTTTCTGTCTGCACAGCAAGCTTAGCTGTACTGCTGTGGAAAACCTGAACAGGAGTGATAGTCAAGCACTTTCTACCCTTACAACCTTGCTATGTCCCCATCACCACCGTAATAGACCACCGTAATATACAGCGGTGCCATAGGTGCAAAGAGCACCCGCTGCTGTACTTTCTGGAGGTGGCAGACAGCTCTTTTAAATTGTTAATTTCTTAAATGATGTTAGGGCCAAAATAAGAACTGTTACAGTCGTCAGCCTGTAACATGGCCAGAGCACATGTTCACTTTCTCACCTAAACCTTACACCTGAATGAAGTAGCAGAATAAGCCATGGCATTATTCCCCAAAACAGCATACACGCTTGGGCAAGTTGTACCATGAACTGTCTTCGCAAAGCTCTCCTGTGAGGCCTACCCCTCTTGTTCAAATTCAGTCAGTTTTCACATACTGTAAAAAGGCATATTACAGATTTCTTGCCCTTAGCAAGGCTTTAACATGTTGGTTCATCTACTTGTGAAATAAGTGATCCAAAGCTGTTTCTTGTCTGTGCAGGTACTAACATTAAAGTCCTTTCTGAGTGGGAGCTGTTTTTAGCTTGGATTTATGTGAGTGCAGTTTTTGATCCCGTAGAGACGAGCAGAAAGAGTAGAAAAGGCTGGAAGGCAGGGGTTTCTGCTTCTCAAATACAACAGTTCTTTCTTTTAATTTTTCCTGTATCCAACAAAATAGCACACTTAGTTCTCCTTATAGCATGATTCAGATACTACACAAGAGCAGACGCTGAACACGCAATGAGATTTATCAACGGCACACGACTGGATGACCGCATCATTCGAACTGACTGGGATGCAGGGTTTAAGGAGGGGCGACAGTATGGAAGAGGAAAGACTGGAGGACAGGTAAAGGCAATACCTGTTCACACCTTGAATTTGATCCCTCTAAGACTGTACTGCTTTGCTGGTTCTGTCTCATGCAGAACAATGTGAAAAGACCTGATAATGAGCTTTAGCCACTCCCAGGTTGTTTTGGTAATTGATGCCTGGTGTTAAAAGCCAAAAATAGAACTTAAGGCCATTTCTGTCTAGGATTCCAAACTTCCTGCAGTGAAAGCAGAATATCCCCTAATCCAAGCTAGTATTCTTGAAATGATCAGAATGGAGGGGAACAGTATAGCTGCTAGACCAGTCTCATAATGCAGCAGTTTACCCCAGTGCAAAGGTGAGGTTCCTTTGCAGATTTCTAAGGTGAAGGGGAGAAAATGTTCCAGAGGCCAAGCCTGGCAGTTCAGAAAGCTGGACTGCAAAGCTGAATTAAAATATTTTGGGATCTTCTTTGCTTCTTGTCTAAAAAGACCTCACCCATCAGATATATTCCCCTTTGTCGTTTTCACCACTATTGCCACTTTCTTCGTGAATTATTTGAAGCGATTTCAAATGGGTCAAAGTGCTTCTATCCTGAACTTCAGTTCCCCACCAACTGAGCAAGGAGGGCATGATGATGTAGCAGGGGATGGGTGGTGCAGGGGGCTAATATCTGTGTTACTGCTGTGCTCCAGGTGCGAGACGAGTACCGGACAGACTACGATGTGGGAAGAGGTGGCTTTGGCAAGATCATTCAGATGCAGAAGGCAAATCATCAGCCTGCGATCTATTAATTGCCTCATGCGTCCTAGCTCGTAGAGGGCTCTGTCCTTCCAGAGCTAGCCCTGTTCTCGTGTTTCGGATTGGGGTTGGGAGTGAGATCCAAGTTCCAGCAAAAGGTGAACCTCCTAGACTGTGGATATACCCATATTCATTCCCCCTTCCTTCTGGGCTAGAGAGGATGTTCTGTGCTGATACAGGGCAACAAGGGGGAAAAAAAATGGACAGCTCTGCAGGACTCTGGGTAAGAAGAAACGCAGCATGTCACACACACCTTGTGCTATGACATACCTGCAGAGAAGCAGGCTGCTTCCTCCAAGCTGTGACTGCAACCGTGGTTGCTCTCCAATGGGACTTCTTAAAAGCTCACCACCACTGGAGCCCTCCAGGTGCCTGGGCATCTTGTGGGGAGGCACAAGAGATTCAGGTTTCTGATCTACAACCTCATCTGCTTATGAAGCAGTATCTCTGTTTGGACAGGAGAAGTGGAACGACGTCTTATTAGCCACTTGGAGGTGCTTGTCTGCACATCTAGCCCTTGGGTTGGTCAGGGCCTGCAGAGCACTTCTCTTTATGATGCCCCCAGTGCTGCCTGGCTTTTCAGATCCTCACCGTTCGGCGTGGTTTTGTTAAAAGTTTCTTTTAATTTTTTAAATAAAGAGTTGTATTGGGTCTGTCTGGCTAGAGTTCATGTCCCCCTAGCAGCCCTCACTCTGCTGTGCCCTGCAGCTGGGAGCCAGCAAGGTGTTGGTAATGCACCCGTGTTTTGGCTACGGCTGAGCTGTGCTCCCACGGCATCAAGGCTGTCTGCAACAATCCCCCCTTACCCAGTGGGCTGGGGGTGGGCAAGATCTCGGGAGGGGACAGAGCCAGGACACAGAGCCATGCTGTGTGGCCCACTGGTTCTTCCTGCATGAGCAGGGGGACGACAGTAGTGAATCCCCTTTTAAGCTGGAAGCCTGTGTATGCGAACGGAGAGGGAAGACCGCTGTTAAGAAGGAGCCACCCCAGAAGGCAGGCAGCTTTGTTGCTGTAGAGACACAAGGAGGCAGTGGGTGATATCCCTGGCATAGGAGGACTGAGATCACCTTCCTTGATCCTGGTGAGGGGACTTCTGGCCTGGCGCTGCAAGGGTCAGACTGAATGCTCTGACCAGGAACAGGAATAGAGGGTCCCTGCCTCCAGCCAGGAGCAGTAAAGGGATGACCAGGTATGCTGGACAGTGTGTATTCCACAGCCTGGCACGTCAGGCCCGCAGAAGGGTAAGGGTGCACAGCGTACGCTGGTGCCAGCAGGGTATAAGGGCACAGACCCCATCTGGATCTCTGGAGTGACAGGGGGATGCCAGGAATTGTCTGTGCAAGGATGGTGCACTGGTGGTAGTACTGCACGAACCGAGACTCCGTGGCTGCCACCCATGTGCTGATCGATCAGCTGGCGAGCCAAGGAGTGATCGGCAAGACTCACACCTCAGCAGTCCCACATGGCCAGTGCAAAAGTCTGACAGAGCATGCAAGTTACCAGCAGACTGTGGTGGCACGAAGGAAGCCACGTCACCGCTGGGTGCTGCTGTGCCAGGTGTGTTCGAGCTCCGGCGTGAACTGGAGTCGGAGGCAGCCGAGTGGTACGCTCCAGTTGACACTGCCAATGCGTTTTTTTCCATTCCTTTGGCAGCAGAGCTCGAGCCACAGTTGGCTTTCACATGGAGGGGTGTCCAGTACTCCTGGGATCAACTGGCCCAGGGGTGGAAGCACAGCCCTACCGTTTGTCACGGACTGATCCAGACTGCGGTGGAACAGGGTGGTGCCCCATAGCACCTACAAGTACATCGACGCCATCAAGTGTGGGGCATCAAGGCGGAAGAAGTGTTTGGGAAGGGAGAGTAATTCAGATTCTTCTGAAAGCTGGTTTCGCCATAAAAAAAAACCAAAGTCAAGGGACCTGCACAGGAGATTCAGGTCTTGGGAGTACAGGGTTGGATGCCGTCCTGTCCCTCTGGATGTGATCAGCAAGATAGCAACTGTGTCTCCACCAGCTAACAAGAAGGAAACACGAGCTTTCCTAGGCCTTGTGGGATTCTGGAGAATGCACATTCCAGGTGATAGCTTGTGAGTCTCTCTGCCGAGTAACCCGACAGAAGAACTGTTTTGAGTGGGGCCCTGAGCAACAACAAGCCTTTGAGCGTATCAAACAGGAGATGGCTCGTGCGGTAGCTCTTGGGCCTGTCTGGACAGGCGCAGCTGTGCAAAATGCACTGTGCTCTGCAGCTGGGGAGCATGCTCTCGCCTGGAGCCTCTGCCAGAAAACATCAGGAGAAACCCGAGGTCAACCATGAAGGTTTTGGAGTCAGGGGTATCAAAGGTTAGAAGCCCACTGCACCCCAACTGAAAAAGTGATACAAGCAGCATAGGAGGGGGTTCCAGCCTTCTGGAAGTCGTTGGTACAGCGGCGTATCTCCTCTTGGCACGACGACTGCCTGCGCTACGCTGATGTTCGAAGGAAGCACCCCCTCTACACGTCATGCAGCCAGCACTGCATGGATGAAGTGGGTGGTGTTGATCATGCAATGAGCTCATCCGGGGAAACCCAACTGCCCAGGAACCCTGGAAGAGACCATGGACTGGCCAGAAAGCAGAGATATTGGAGCATTTCCTGAGGAGGTGGCTCATGCCCAAGAGGCACCACCAGGTAATGAGTTAACAGAAGATGAAAGGTGTTACGCTTTGTTTACTGATGGATCCTGTCGTGTTGCAGGAAACCATCAGAAGTGGAAAGCTGCTGTGTGGAGCCCCACACAGGTCGTTGAAGCCGCTGAAGGAGAAGGTGAGTCAAGTCAGTTTGCAGAAGCAAAAGCCATCCGACTAGCCCTGGAGGTTGCCGAATGAGGAAAGTGGCCAGTACTCTATACTGACTCCTGGCCAGTGGCAGGAC
>NW_010265166.1:5060-10066 GCF_000690775.1 Eurypyga helias
CCTGGCCAGTGGCAGGACATCGCTGCCTGGGTAGCAAACGTAGCTATAAAGGTACGTCACGTAGATGCTCGCATGCCCAAAAGCTGCACTGCTGAAGAACACGGAAACAGTGAACAAGGCTATCAAGACTGAAGTAGCTGAGGTGGACCTGGACTGGGAGCGTAAGGGTGAGCTCTTCAGAGCTCAGTGGGCCCATGGTTCATCAGGACATCTAGGGAGAGATGCAACATATAGATGGGCTCGTGACTGAGGGGTGGACCTGACCACGGGGGCCATCACCAGTCACTTATGAATGTGAAATGACATCTGCTCAGCAATACAAGCTAGGAGAAAGGAGGGGGTGGGGAGGGACATTCATTATTACAACGTTTGTCTTCTGGAGCCATCGCTACACCTACGGAAGCCCTACTTCACGGGAAGTGGCTGGACATCACCTGCTGATGGGAAACAGAGAATACATCTTTTCCTTTGCTTCCGCACGCAGCCTGGCTTTTACCTCATTAAACCACCTTTATTTTGACCCATGAGTTCTTTTCCATTTTATTTTCTCCTCCCGTGTCCTGCTGAGGAGGGGAGTGATAGAGCAGCTTGATGAGCACCTGGCCTGTGGCCAGAGTCAGCCCACCACCACAGCGAGTCCTGTACCTACTGCAGCCCGTGTGTCAGAACCACACGCTCTGTGACATGAACTGGGGGGAGCATCTCCTGCTGGTGTCTTAAAGCTGCCGTCACTTGAAAACACCAAGATGGGCTCTAAAAGGGTGCACAAGTCTCACTATGTTTCGCTTGGCTTCTGCCTCGGTGCTGGCTTTTCCTCCTCTTCTGTTCTGCGATAGCTGATGCCTGATGTCAGAAGGAAGTTGCTTATCAAGTGTACGGCTGCTCTGAATAAGACAAGTCCTTACGTTTCACATCGTTGGGTTCTGGGAGAATTTCCCCTATCCTGTCACCTCTTCCACCATCAGAGGTGCGTATAAAGCAAAACAAAAGCCCGGTGTACACTTCAGAGAGAAAGGAAACAATAACTCCCTTCCCTGTGTTTATGGCAGGCTTTCTTCCCATGTTAGGAGAGCATGGCTGACACCCTCTAACCTGTTCTTAGGGTCTGAGCGAGGGACCAGAGGAGACGAAAACCCTTTCTGATCTGTCCTCAAGAACCTCTCAGCGAGGGCAGGTAATTCCATTGAACAAGTTAAATTCTGTCTGTAAATTGGGCCTGTATTATGTAAATAATAGCAGCTGCTGCTTGCCCAGTTATGTGTAATCATGATTTTTCATGCATTATCTCATCCAAGATAATAGAAACCGTTGCAGACCCGGCATACAATTTAAATTAGTTTAACACTCACGTTACCACAAAGTCTTGAAAACTGAGCTGGAGCTCAGTTACGCTTTGTTGAAATGTCTCCTACCTGTTTGTTTTGCGAGTCAGGTTGCTGTGCCTGCACAACTGTCAGGTCTTGAAGGAACTGGGTGTTTAGTCTGGGGCAGGTTTAAGCAATGACAGCATCGAGAAGGCTGGGATGTGAGCTGCCTCTGAGACACAGTGAAAAGGAGCAGGACATTGACTTAAGAGCAAAAATGCCAGCAGTCATCTGTCCAGTCTGGCAACGTGGCATCAGCATGAAGCTCTTTGTGTGGAATATGAATTACAGAGGGAATAACTGTCTGGGCAAACACAGCAGGAAAATGGGAAAATTTAAGGAGATGGAGAGAGGTATCAGCCATAGTGTTAGCAAAGGAATCTCTTGGGTATGAGGTAGGGAAACATAAGGCAAGCTTTCAGTTTGCTCCTGGAAGAGCCTGGTGTGGCCTGTTGGACACATCAGTCCTGTGTACGTGGCAGAACATGCAGAAATCTGTTCGCTCAGGTGTCTGGGCTGTTTGATGACTGCAGAAAGCATCAAGTCCCTGTTTTTGCAAGATACTGTGATTTCAACTCTGCACAGATGTCCCTGTCCCTCCCAGTTCACTCTAGAGGGAGAGTGTCTCTTCACCAAGTCCCAGACCAGGGCGAGCAATCTCCTCTTTCAACGTAACCTTTGCAGAGTGACTTGTGCTGACTTTTATTCACATACGTGTATTTGCCAAAAATAATCCACCTCAAGCACTACAGCTGCGGTAAATGTCAGGATCCCCTCCTTCTCCAGCAATCCCAGGCAGAGCCAGAGAAGAGATGAGAGTCTGTAAGTCAGCAGGGGCTCCCAGCTCTCGGCCCGTGCTGCCACGTGGAAGTGCCCATGTGGCATCGTGCTGCATCAGGCAGAGGAGGTGTCTTTGCCAAGAGCGTTCCCAAGCATGGTAGCTTTCCTGGAGTACCAACTCCCTGCCCTGGCTGGGCTCTTGGCCATGGCACACTCTGTGCCCAGAAGACTCAGACTCTGGGGCTGCCTTTCAGGCACCTTTCATCAGCACACAAAGGTCCTGTTCGGACAGAAAACCCTTTGTTCTCACATTGCTGGGGCAATTCCAAGCCGGGCAGTGCAGCCAACAGACCAAGAGACCTGGTGAGACCCAAGAAAAACTGGATACAGCTTAGCAGCAGCATGTGGCTGCCTCTCCAGGTCACGAGCAGTTAACGTGCTGGAAGCAGAGGCCGCTTTCCCTGGCTGGCAGGCAAGCTCTTTCTGTAAAGAACCTGATGCTGAGTTCATACCAGCGCCAACCAAAGGAGCGTAAACCACCCTTCAGGCTTCTTAGGGAATCGGGACTCCAGTGGGTTTCTGCTGCATCCCTTGTGATCTGTAGCGACTCTCTTCCTCCACGATAGAGACGGAACAAAGCAGAGCAGTTTTGCCAGGAAACAGTGCTCCTCCTCAGGCTCCTCTGCCGCGTTCTCCCTCAGAAGCACCACACTCAAAGCCATCTGCACTGGGGAGGGGAAGAGGCTGCAGTTCTCACCCCTTTGGTTCAGTAACAGATCTAAGCAAATTTTAGAGCCGTCAGGTGAACGGCAACGTTATAGTTATGGTGCTCCCGAGCCACCTCTAGCCAGTGGTGCCCTAAGAAGACCGTGATCACCTTCCTCTGCCATTTGTGTGGTACGGGGTCCCACACCTTGCCATACACCCCAGAGCTGGACACACCAGGCCTGGCATCGCAGTGTGGTAGATGAGGTCAGCTGTCTCATCCTCCACCCCACAGGAGCACTAGACCAGCTCGCCCAGCCAGTCACTGTCAAATCCTGAGAAATTAATCCTCTTCCCAGCCACCTGCTCCACTGCTGGAGCCGCCATCAGCTTCACATGTTGGCACCGCTGTGGCCTGTGCAGCTCCAAGAGGATCCAGCCCATGGGCACCTGCACCCAAGTCCAGCACCTCACCAGCCTCCCCATCCCATTGCCATCACCCTACGCCAGCGTCAGAAAACCAACCTCGATCTCCTTGGCCCCCTTCACACAGTCTCTGCTGTCGTGGGCACTGGTGAGGATGTGCTGCTCGGACACTCACGCAGTCCATGGAGACTTTGATGGTGGCAGAGAAGGGGTAATTCATCAGGAAGTGGTTCCCACTGATGGAAAACCATCTGTCTGCACCCTAGGTCTGCCACTTGCGTCATGCCACCTCTACCGTGTCCTCTCTGTGCCACTTGCCCAGGGGTTCACCACATGGTGAGGGTGCAGCTGCCGTTGGGATGCTCTGTCTCATGAGAGAGGTTCTCATGGAAGTCCTGAGGGACCAGGATGGCCTCCCATGGGGCACAGGCATTGTCACAGTGTGTGGTCAGCTCTGGGATGTGCTGTGACAAGAAGCACCCTCTGGCTGGTTGCAGTGTGGACCGAGAAACAAGAGCAGGAATCAAGTCCCCAGCTGCATCACTGGGAAGGAGGGAGAACAAGAGTAACCACCCGGCAGCAAGTCATCGTGCCAGACCTGCAAAGGCAAAGCAAGGAGAGCGTTAAGCTTGCACGGTTAGAGAGCCGGCCACCTGCCGCGGCTCAGGGCCGGGAAGATTACCGGATGCACGCAGCCTTGTGCCAGCTACCGGGTCGTGCATACTTTAACTGTTACCACAGAAAGCAGAAGGGTTGGGACCTGCCTGGATCTGGGTGAGTAAGGAGTGATAGGAATCTCACCCAGCTTTGATCTCCTGGAGCTCTCCTGGACTGTGAGGCCCTGCAGCACAACCCAGCATCGCTGCAGAAATATCACGAGCTAATGAGTTTCCTCTGTCGTGCCAGTAACCCTGCCTGCCCCGGAGTGGATCTCCGGGATTCCAGCACCCCGCTGATGGATGCGTCCCACCCAGCAGCCCCCACAGCTCCTCTCCACCACTGGTCACCTGTGGGGAGGAGGATCTGATGGTACCTGCTCTCTGGTCCTACAGGGAAGAAGACGGCACATTAACTCCTCAGGTTGAAGTCCCCGGTGTCACAGGGCAGTGTGGGCCAGCCAGCCTATTTTAACTCCCAAACGGATCATTGTACCCCATTTAAAATGTAATCTGCTGCTCTCCACATGCCAAGGTCACGCTGTTCTGGCAGGGAAGCAGTGCGGGGCGGGCAGGATCTGCAGTGCCAGCTCTCCGTCACGCCGGGAGCCTGTGTACCCACATGGGCTCAACATCCTCCTCCCAGGATCTTAGGTAAGCAGCTGGTGTGCAGGGAGTGCTGCTCCGATGCCCCTGCTGGGAAAGGCCCATGTCCCTCCAAGACAGCCGGGGCCTGTGCTGGACACGGGGAGGGAGCTGCGGAGGGAGGCTGAGAGCTGCTGCATCCCCAGCAAGGCCCGTGCCAGAGCACGTTGTCCTCTGCTGGAGCCCACAGCCAAGCCCCTCCAAAATGCTGCCCCAGCTGCCTGCCCCCGCAGCACGGCTGGGCCAAAGGAAACCAGGGTCAACAACCCCCCAGCTCCCCGTAAATCCAGGGGGGGTGGCAACAGGCAGATCACAAACGAAGCCCTGGGTGTAGCTCCCAGCAGGGCTTTCGGGAGTGCCACCCCCGGCAAGATGGCACTGGAACAGGCGCCAGCCCAGCCTCCCTGCCCTCACTCCTGCCTGCACTTGT
>NW_010265166.1:10139-10390 GCF_000690775.1 Eurypyga helias
GGCTGTGCCAGCCACTCTGCCGGGGCTGGAGCCACCCCAGGGAGACCCACAGCCGGGCGGCAGGTGGGAACACAGCCTGTGCCGTGAACCTGGGTGAAAACTCCCCGGCTGATGGGGCAAACCACAGGCAGCAACGTGCAGGGCCGGGGACGGGGCCTCTCAGCAGCAGAGCCAGGCTCCACTTCCTGCTGCACTTTCACAAACCAGAAATGGCCCCTTCTAGACTGGCGCGGGAGGGGAAAGTCCACCCT
>NW_010265167.1:0-24510 GCF_000690775.1 Eurypyga helias
CCCATCCCCCGCCTGTTATATGTTTTCCAGATATGGTGAATTTTAATATTCAGAGGCATCTGGCAGGTATGCCAACTAGCATAACTGAGAAAAGGTACTGAATTAATTCTTGTTGGTAGTATGCTTTTTTTTTTTTATCAGGACATATAAAAAAGCATCCCGTGCTGAATGGGAAGTGTGTAATACACAAACTATGGATGTGTGTGGATGTGTCTGTACTCTATGAAAATATACATATGTACAATGGTTATTATGATTTTTTATATTCTTCTCTAATACCAATAATAAACAAAACAAAACAAACAAAACTCACCAAGTTAATCTTTGTTGTTAAACATGAAATAAATATTTCCAGATGTTTCCAAGTAGCAGAGATGGGTCTGAATACTGGAAAAAGTATATGAGTGGACTGTGCATTTAGTGATAAGGGTATGAGAGATAATCCAATAAGCATTGTCCAATAGATTTCTTAAGTGAAATGCAAGGTGGGTATGGATGCTAACAAAAAGTTAAAGTAGGATTTTTTTTTTCAAATTACTTATTAGTACTTACATCTATCTTCTGCACCCTTTGGAACAAGATTACTGAATAATTTTGCCCTGGAAGCTTTTGTACATGTGAACATTGGCAGATGTAGTAGCTGTCCTACTGGCCTCTAATGAAGGTAGTGATTACCTTACAATGAGAGTAAGAGCACTGAAGAAAATAGGATTTGCTGTGCATTTGCAGAGATGTTATTGCCAGAAAATACATCCAAACATAAATCTTAATTATTGTATTTCTAAGTACTTAAATAAAGTGGAAAGAAGGAAGGCAAGAGAAGGAAGGCAGGAAGTCAGACAGGGAGGCAGGCAGGAGTGAAGGAAGGGAGGGAGAAACAGAGGAGAAAGAGAGAGAGAGGGAAAGAAAGAAAAAATACAAGAAAGAAAGAGACAGAGAAATAATGTAAGAAAGAAGGAAAGAGAGAAATAAAGGAAGAAAGAGAGACAGACCTAAAGAAAAAAAGAAAGAAAGAGAGAGAGAAAAGAAGAAAGAAGGAAAGAGAGAAAGAAAGGAAGAAAGACAAATTTATCCTGGCAGATGCTAAAGCAAAGCTGAATTTCTGTTACTTATTGCATTATTTCTCATAATTTCACCAAAAATGATATCCTGAAAAAATTATTCTTATTAACGTTCACTTCATTTCTGCAGGGGGCATAAAAATAACTGATGAGTGTGAGAATATAAACCGTATGGTTAGTGAGGCAGAGGTGATAATTAGAACATGCTGTACTACGCAGTAAACAAAGCTATTATGAACGATAGAGTTCTTTATAGAGTATTTAAAAGGGGGATGGAAATAATATACTTTCCCCTGACTGGCTTAAAAGCTCTGTCTGTAACTACCATGAAAAATAATAAAAAGAAAGAAGGAGATGTGGAGTTAATCACTCAAAGTGTTGGTTTCTAGTTAGAAAACAACCGCAAATATTATCAATATTTATTTGATTCCATACTAATTTATGCATAGCATATTATTTGTTTCTCATTTAGTCTTATGTTTGGAGAGGATAAATCATGTCACAACTGTAAACACAAGGTTGTAGAAGAAAAATACTATAGATTTATTTTCCTGGTAGAATTATCTGTTTGCCAGTGTATGCAAGTTCTGTTTCCAATGTCAAAGACTCATAATTTTAAAGTCAGGTTTATTGGCTACAAGGGGTAAATCCAACCTACAATTTCATCTTAAAAGTCTTTTAGGGCCATAAAATTCTTCTCCCCTCATTGTGATGACTGAATGGATATTTGATATTGAGGTTACTGCCAATAAAAATTATCTTGAGGATAACCACATTACAATACCTGCACATACTTTTGATACCTTTGGGAGTATGCAACTGTAAAAATACCTCCTATGAGATCTGACAGCCCATTCTGGGACTAGAATGATGTTTGTCTCAAAATGTGCTCTCAGACATGTAGCCCTGGGAGCCTACACTATCTTGAAATCCACATTAGACTGATTCTTGGTCAAAACAAAACTAACCAACCAATCAAAACCTCCAAAAAAGGGTAATGTCCTAAATTACATATATGCCTTTTACCTGTTTGAAATCTGTCCCATCTTTTTTCTTTTTTTTTTTTTTAAATATGAGTTAAGATAAATCAAGATGACTCAGCATGAATTGAAGAGCCAAGATAATCTTACTGTTTTCATAACAGAGATGAATGTTTTTTGGACCAAACTTAGAGAATTAATCCATACATACTACTGTGCTACACCAGTTTTGCAACAGAAAGCTTTGACCTTCTTGAGTCACTATTTGAGAAAGGAGACATTGGCGTTCCCTCAATACCTATTATGCTGAATTTCAGATTCTGAATATACATGTGCCATTTTGTTGTTTCCTTTATAGATAGTGATTTTGCATTCTATATACTCCTGAAAAATCCTTTATATGTTACTAAGTGCAGTGCAGATGAGAAGAACAGATTTATAGGGCTTGAGAGCAGTCAGGCATATTATGGAATAGGAACATGTAATATGATGGACTGCATGAAGGAAGGAAGTTGGATTGATTGGATCCTGGATCAAATTCCAAATCTAAATGAGAAACATGTTTTTACTGAGAAGTGGTCATTAGCTGGAAAAAATAGATGTAATCAGAAAAGGATGAATGTAAATGTGAATTTTGGAGCGATAATAATCCCTACCAGAAGAAGGTGGAAAATTCTAAGTAAGTTGTCAAAGGAGATTTAAAAGGAGAAACTGAGGGTTTAATTAGAACTGCAATGGGACAGGTTGCTCACATGAGGTCAGTTGAACATAAGACAGACAGTACATGCAAGATGTAGAATTTGTGTCCATAGCCCAGCAAAAATTGTTCATATACATAAGTATGTATTTCTACAAATCTAACTAGAGATGTATATAATGCAGAGAATGGCTCTTAGTGGGACCAAAAGTAGTATTACTACTGTAGACAAAATTATACAACATAAGTACATAACAATATTACAGATTTTTTTTCAGTCACTTTGTTAGGAAACGTATGTAGCCATGGCAGCAACTAAAGAAGAGACTGATTATAACCCCATGTACTTCTGTATTCAATTTAATGCAGAAAAACGTGATTACTTCTTAAGAGAGATGGACAGTCTGGGCCAAGAAAAGTACAGCCTTGCTGTCAGAACCTTGTAGTGGCTTGGGATGCAAATATTTCAAGGAAACTTTGGCTCTAGTGTTGGATTTTGGGTCCTCAGAAAATGTTGATGTGTCAATGAGGATAAAAGAAAAATATCAGGAAAGACAAACTTAAGGATGTCTTCTTGTAAATTAAACCATACACAGGGAGTGTTTCTCTCCCATCTCTTCCAGAAAACTTTGGTTTTGGAAAAAAACATTTAGAACCATAAATTAAAAGATAAGCTTCTACCCTTGTAGTGCATAATTAAACAAAAATCCTTAAAATTTTTACAACATGTATATTACATCTGGTGTCTTTATTAGCATTCAACTAACGGTCATAAACCAGTGAAGAAGTATTTTGAACAGCATTCCCAGAAGGTTCTTTCATTCTTAATTTCTTCACTTTTCCCACGAAGTTCTTGTTTGTTATTTCCTTTAGCCTTTCTCCTGTTTTTCATCTCTCAGGATTTCTCTTTGTTCAGTGTGGTGCTCAGTTACTGACTGGGGTTAAACCACGACATCTTTCATTCTGACTGTGAAGTAAATAACCTTGCAAAAGCAGATTCACAACAGCTGTAAGATTAAGAGAGCTTTCCTAAAGTTAGTACACATTTTTCTGACCAAAAATGGACACCTGAAATAAACAGGTGAATGGAACGTATTTCTGCAATGCAAACGCACTTTCCTTATGACTACACATGACTTCCACCCAGAATTTATGTCCCAAACCCTTTCCTAGAAGTGTGGTCTTTAGAAAAGAAAGGTGGATGAATTAAATATATGACCAGCAGACAAGCTGTATAATTTAGTGAATAGTGTAGATGAGGACACTTAGATCAAGGAACTGAATGGGATGTGGGAGACCCAAACTTACCTCCTTTCTGCTGCAAGGATTCAAGCCAGTCTTATTGGTAACCTATTCCAAGCACTAAGGCTATGGAATGATTCGAGAAAGAAAGAACTCACTCTGAAGATTGGGCTTTATATACAGGAAGAAAAAGACTTGCTTTCAGTCATCCCTTTATGATCTTAGCTGTTTTGTGTAAAGGCCACGTCATATGAAATACCAATAGTCCCTGTATAAATGAACTACATGGCTTTAAAAGAACATTACCATGGAATACTCAACCCACAAACTCCTGGTAGAGTCTTGGGGTTTTCTTGAAACATACCCACAAAGCTGACCTCCAAGTAATAAGCATTACTTTCTTTTGTAACACAGGAATGGGAGGAGAATGATTCTACCTCTTTGGCTCTTGAATTCACATGTCCTTTTTTCCTGGGAGATAATTCTAACTATTGTGTTACTGAGTATTCTTGGATACATATTCTTTGAGTTTCTTTCTTGAAGTTATTCCACTTTGCAAGATAAAATGAAATATTCATCAACCAAGACAGAAAGAATGAATAAGCAAGATTCTTTCGTCTATTGGGTTGGGTAGTCATGTGGGAGAAGAACACATGGGCTCTGGTCCCTGCTCCAATAAATACTTAATACATATCAGTGTATAACTCTGGGAGCAAGTCCTTCTCACAAGACAGGTAGACACATGCCTGTTTTGTGAATCTCGGGAGGATTTAGGCATAAAATACATATCTCACACTGTCAAGACCAGAGTTTTTGGCATGCTCAGAGAAGAACTTTAGATACCAAGGGAACTTCTTTGTCAGAAATGCTCCTGAGTTTGCAGTGCAGCAGCTCTGAAAATCTGAGCTTTAAAAATGAGATTCTAAGAACTTACTAGACATTCCTACCTGCTTAGGGTTTTGTTTGTTTGTTTGTTTGTTTTTTAATTAACTTTATTGTCTCAGAAAATGCACAAAGTTTTTTGTTGGATTGAGGACTTGAACTACCAGGTCTCGAGAAAAACCTTGGTGGAGTACACACATGCCTTCCTAATTTGTAAGTGCCCAAAGCATGTAAGTGGAAGGAAGAACAATAACATTACTATGCAATGACAAACAATTTTCCCTGTTCCATTGTCTAGCAAGAAATTTCCATTACAGCCTGTGATGGAACCTGCTCACACAGCTGAATGTCCAGGGTTTTGCTGTTGTAGCTACAGCCATGTGCACATGAGAGGATGGCCAATTGTCTCTCTGTTTGCAGGAGATATTTAATGCTTTTGCTACCAGACATCGCAGAAGGTCAGGAGGGAGATGGATGGTGATAAACTAACAAGCAAAATTGTTCTAACAAAGCATCTGTGAGCAACTGCTTGATCAAAATGACAGACATCAATCAAAATAATAACTTCAAATATGAGATTTTCAATTAGCGAGGGAACATAAATAAATGCGTCTGGAAAATAAGCATAAGGGATTTCGGAAAGAGACAGCACATACATAACAAAAGAAGGAGAGAGAGGCAGCAGGAGGAAAAACGGACTGATATACACAAAGAAATGTGCACGGAAACAGACTTATAAACAGGTCTGCTGGGAGATACACAGATAAGCAGAAGTATTACAAATATTGTCTCTAGCTTACACACAGAAAATTCTTGCTAGAGTTTTGCAAAGATCTTACACTGCACTTTGCACTGAAAGGTAAAAATAAAGAACTAAAAATAATAATTCAATCCCTCTGCTATATATCCCCTCTCCTTTTAAAATTTTCTCTAACACATAAGTGCTTGTAAGAAATATTTATCAGAAGTGTAATCAAAGTGAGAAACATATTCAGGATGAGTGTCTCTTTTGTGATTTCCTTATCTCTGATGTTGTCATTTGCATCAGTGGAAAATGAGTGTAAAATGAAGTCCTATTAGAATGATGCACATTGACTTTGCACAAGATCATACACGACAAGGACTTGATGCAAATCTCAAACAAATTAAAGACAACACCTCTATCTCAGGAAAACCTTGATCTGCAGGGTATTGAAAGGTGCAAGGAAGTGTTACTATCTACAGATCTGGTTCTTAAATTCTCATCAGTGTTAATGCTATTGGAGTGAATAATGGGATAGATGGAGTTTTTTTCTAACATGGCATGACCACTCTAATGTCTTCACAAATATTTTTAAACTAATGTATGTATGGGCTTCAAGAATCTTGGTGAATAAGATCTGAAGTCTACACTTGTCCTCCTCAAAAGGAGTGACCTTGTTTTATTTGGCTTCATGATAAGTTTCCAAAAGCTGAGTGAAGGTGTGAAACATACCAAAAACTTTAGGGATGAGGATTAGAAAACAAGTGAAATTCAAAAGAAATAGACGAGGGAACTAGGTCCCAGCTCTTGCTAAAAAACCCTGAAGGGCTCAGGTAACAAGCCTCCTTGTATGAATCAAGCCCTCCGTTTTCACGCTGCTCTAATAGTAACATAACAAACATATCATTTTAGAGAGGTGGATGGGAAAGAAAAGAGTCTGTGTTATCTATTGTCAAGTTTTCAGAGAGATGTGAGATTTCTTCATGAAAGTGATACATATTTCAGGAACAGCAAGGCTGGATTCTTGATTCACCGTTCAGGCAAGTCCAATGGCTATTTCTGATGACTTAAGACTAAGATACATAAAATTTTTAACAGACCAGGTGAAGACGAGGTCAATAATTGTGTGCCATTCAGGGTTTGGATATCCTTTAATTTGCAAAAGAAATTCTGACTGAGATAAATTTAGATCACAGGTGTGATACATTTGACTCTATAGGCAAATTTTTTTATCATAAGCACCACTGAATGCCTGTGTATTAATTAAAAAGTCTGAAAAATTGAAATGCTTTATGACACAAGCCATCTTTAAAGTGAAGTGGACAAGAAAAATGTGGTGCAAATTGCCTCAGCTGCTTCTTGGAGTTTCTCTTGGGTCTATTTTTGCAGAAGACATTCTGGAGATTCAGAAGACTGAATAGAATGTGATAAAACAGCAAGAGGCTTTGGAGAAACTAGAGGAAGTAAATATATAAGGTCTGCTGAGACATATATCTAGGAAAATAAAAATATCAGAGAAGAAAAGGCTAAGCCTGTCAGCAGGACACTGAGAAAAGTATTTGGATATAAGCAGTAAGTCATTATCATCTGCTGAATGGCAGCTTGTATGAAATGAACTGCAAGAGTCAAACTGTGGACAAGTCTACACAATGGGAATGAAATCATCAGAAATCCACATGGATAGGTCAGCAAACCCAAAATAGACCACACAAAAAATATTTCAATTTGTACCGGTGTATCACATGTGCCACTTAGCAATATCTCTTAGTAGTCAAAGTACAGCAGCTATCGCTGAAGGCATGTATTTCATTGTCATTGACTCATAATATCCTGAGGAAATCTCCATTTACTGAAGAACTATGGAACTACGTTTTTTTGTGTGTCAAGGGCAAACATTTCACAAAATCACATAATTCCTAAGGTTGGAAAAAACCTATAGGATCATCATTAGATCCTTGGCTGTTTTTGTTATGGGTTGAAGGGCAAACATGTGGTCCATCATTTTGACTAATTTAGGTTCAGTTCTAATTGTGCTTATTATTTTACTTTCTCTGTGGTGGGATACTTGCCCTGTTTTATGTTAATTATCTGTCAAAATGTCTCACAGCTCCAGAATTTGGTTTCCCCTTGAGCAGCTCCAAGTTTATTAGTTTGACCTTATCAAGCGTCTTTTAAGGCAGCTCTCATTGTCAGTCCAAAGTTACAACTGCCCTTCATTCTTATTTTCACAATTACAGGTCTTCTGAACTCCTCATTGTCAACCCAGCAGACTGAGTCACTTACCTGAGACATCTCTCAAAACCATAGGCACTTGTGGTATAGAAGCAAGAGGAATGGTGGATACACATGGGAACATCAATGTTTCTCTCTCATACCCATTCTTCTTGGTTTCCTTCTTTTGTCACTGACCTGAATGCAGGCACATCAGCAGCTATTTCCCCTAAAATATGGACTTGGGAATTTTAGGAGAGCAAGTTATGACATACATACACCCCTTCTTTATACCTTTTTGTTTGAGGGCAATTTTCAAGCCCTTTCTTTGTTTGAGCTATAAAACCAGCTTTTCTTGCAAGAGAAAGTGCGGAAGAAGGGCTATTTCCCAAAAGATTTCCTGAATCCAAACCATCACCTCAGTTCTTCAGTAATATTATTTATAAATATGTGGGCATGGTCTTAAATGCACACACACATGTAAGAGTTGACCTTACAGGTGAACTGTAGGACTGATGAAATGCATTATCTCCAACTGACCATGCTATTTTGGTCTGCCATCTCTTTCACATTATCTGTATTAAAACCAAGCAAACAAACAAACAAACAAAAAAAGCATTAAGTGAAATCTTCACCTGCTTTAGTTGCACAAAAAACTTTTATTCGCTGCCTGACGATATACTTCTGGACCTTCTGGAACAGAATAATGGAATGCTGGGACTTTCAGAATGGGATTCTTTGCTTTTGTACACATTTGCTAGCCGGTATCACTTCTCTAGATTTCTTTAGCTTTTATCACTTCCCTAGATTTTCTTACACTTCTGCTGTGATCTGTGTTCAGGAGATGATCATTCTGTCCCATAATTGTTACATAACACTGCACTCTTCCAAAATACCTATTATTTCTGTGCTAAGTTGCTTTTTAAGGGTACAGTTTTGGTTAAATGTTTGGTTTTGTAACTTACCCTGACAGCATCTCAGAAGTTCCCTTTCACAGTATGTCCTTACCAATCTAGACAGATAAATTAAAGAACCCCTTTCTATATTCTCAAAGAAAGTATACATATTTCCTCTTAGACAGCATTAGCCAAGCAATGCAGATTTATTCTTTTCATCTTTCCTCATGACTCATTGCCTATAACTCCTTGATAATTTTGTTTACTTTGCTCTGAAATATATCAAACTTTGGACGTCTCACATAGCACTTTCTTTCTTCATGTCCCCAGAACAATCCACAAAGTAGAAGGACAAAGCTTTACCTACTCATACACTACTTTTAAGTCTTTTAAGTTTTGACACATTTTGTCTTGCTCTTCTATCTCTTCCCTCAAGTTATTCTGATCCATTTCAATGTTGTTTCCCCTTCTGTTCAGTTATATCACTTCATTTTACCTCAAAAAAAAAAAAAAAAAAAGGGTCACTTGCTACCAATGCTTATGTGACATCCAACTGTAGGCAACCATCTGACAGACAAAATGAGTCCCCAGGTACAAGGAAATCAGGAGACAAGGAGTTGTTTCTTTTAGAGGGTTAGCTTGTTGATCTACATTTAGGATGACGGACACAAACTTCCCTGAGGTGGGATTTTCCCAGGCTAATGACCCATCACTTTTAACAGCCAAAGTATGACAGAGTTTTAAAATTGTGAATTCATTTACTAAAAAAGAGGTGAAAGTTCAGATTTTAAGTGATAGTATTATATATCCTCCATAATAAATGTATAATTAGTTATGTATATAAAGATTGTATATACAGAACATACTAATCCATTTACTATGTTCACAGTCTATACTTAATTATGATAATCTCAATGTGCTATTAAATAGACAAGCAAGACAAAAGCCTCCCTGAGAGATTTGTCAGTAGTATTTCAAGAGCTGATACAGTTTACCTATAATCCTCCACTAACTCATTAAAGTCTGGGCATAAGACTATTTTTCCCTCCATTTTCTGTTCTAATCAGCCCTTATTTCCCTTTTTTGCTTCACATACTTACAGCTTGTGTGTGTCTCAGACAAAAGAAGAACTTTTATTGACATTAATGAGTGATTTTTATACCTATCCAGGGCTGAATAGGCCTCTGAATTTGATGTAGAGTGGCTAAAAAAAAATGACTTGTCTCTTCATCTCCTCAGATTCTGTGAAAGGACCAAAAGGAAAAAAAAGGAACAAATATAAGTTGAAAAGAATAGTTAGCAACTCATAGGAGAGCCATTACAATTCATAAATGAGGGTTACACACTCAATCTCTTTCTCTTTTTATGTATAAAGTGAAATAGATAGAACTCCCACACATTTTTTCCTTCAGCCACTTTGAATATTGTTCACTCTTGTTCTCAGCTTTGCCAGTGATAAAAGGTTTATTCCACATATTCCCAGGCGATGGTAGAGCAAAAAATATACCTAATGTGGCTGTCCAATGCATTGACATTCATATTTAGTCTCTAAAGTCAAGTCATTTCAGAGGAAAGGGGAGTACAATTTGCTATGTAATGCACTGAGACAATCCTATATCTCTGACTGTGTTTCATGACAGATCTTATAAAAGATCGTAAATTACTATCTGTTGAAATACATGAATTTAATGGATTCCATTAATGCACACACCTGCACATAAAAGATTTTGCAAGCCAGAAGATATGATCAGTCAAATAGGTTTAATAGTTATTAATTACAGTTGCTCACTATTTATTCCTCACCAACATAGAAATGTTAAAGCATTTTAATACTTATACTCTTGTATGGCATGCATAAAAGAGGGAAACAATCTTTTTCTTCTGTGTAATCAATCAGCAAGTTAGCCAATGCTTTAAATTCTTTGCTAGACATTTTCTGAGACAAGATCCTTATTTTTCTCCATATGCTTCAGAAAAGCACAGGGAGACTTCTTCACAAAGTTTTCTGCTCTTTTGATTCTCTGTTACATAGGCCGAATCCAGAAAGCTTCAGTTTGGGTTTAAAATATTAAAAGATTTCAGCTTTTGGGTTAGATATATTAAAAGTCACAAGATTACTTTAAAAAAATTAAAAAAACCATAATGTTTTTGCCTTGTCAAATGATTTGTTCTGCTCGTAAATTGTAACTTTCCACAAGAAAAGTGAAGCCTGAAAACTCAGAAGTTGGAATAAACTAAACCCACCAAGTATTACATAAGAGACAGACTAGAAATTGACAAATCTGAGCTATTGCCACAACAGTGTCATATTCAATGAAAAATGCATTAAAAATGCAGGACACAGAAACCTATCATCCAAACAAGGTTAATGGATGTATTGTGAAACATCCCAATGAGTCTGGCCTCTGGGGTTTAGAATGGACACTATGAAAGCCAGTGAATAAACTCATGCCCTTGTTTCAGAAGGATTTTAAATATGTTCATACCTTGTGCTCTGTGATTGCATCTAACCGTACCCAATGGTACTTCACAGAGACACTGCGGCTGCAGTGATAACATATCTCTTTATACTTGCAAGAAGTAGATCTACCCAGGTTCCTCTCTGAAGGCCTTGTTTTCTAGCCTCTGAAATAAGTTAGTTACATTTAGCCTTACGTTTTAAAGGTTTTTGAGATCTGCAGGTATAAAAAGAATATATTATTAATTACAGACCACACACTTCCTTATTGCCTTGGACAATTTCTGGCATGACATCTACCAACTTTTCCATGTTCTACATGACAACACAAAATATAAGGTACAGAGCAATCAGAGCTTAAAATAAAAATAATTTTATTTTATTCAAAACCCATATTGACCTGAGTCAATGAAACCAAAGGGGGTTACACAACATAATGTTACATACATACGTGGTAAAATTGGTTATTAGTTGAGCACAAGAGCTACTCTCCTGCTGTCCATATCCACACTCATACCAGAGAGTATATATGAGGTAAGAACCTCCTCCTTCCGAGAGCATAAAACTATTATATGTTATATACTTGGTGCTAAAGTGCGTACAGAAGCACTTATTGCAATTATCCTAACTGACATTTGCCATTTATGCTAAGTCTTTTGTCATCAAAAACCTTTTTGGTTTGTTTCTTTGTTGGATCTTAATGAGCAGTATTCTTTGCCCTGTATTTTTGCTAAATAAATAGAAGTTGGGTATGTTACTGGACATGGTATACTGCCACAGAATCTGCTACTTATTAGTATCACCATTCTGTCATTTTCATTATTTTTTATCTTAATATCTTAATGCATAGTAATATATGCATGTAATTACTAACACTCATGAGATGCAGTAAAGGCAATGACCACAATGTTCTTGAACTCTTGACCTGTTCCTTAGATGCTGAGCATCCACTACACTCAGTTTTCTCTATGAATTATTGCTCAGATCCTCTGAAATTAAGGAAGAGTTAGACATTGGTGAACACTGTAAAAATGGGTATTTCCAAAACTGAAAATAACTTCAGAAAATTCCAGCAACATTTTGGTGGCCAACCTGAATTACTAGCTTATTGAAAGACAAGGAGGTGGAGTGAAGTGGGTTTTTTAACTTCAGGTTTTACATTCATGACTCTTGATTGCTGTTAGCTATGGATAACAACAATGAGGAAAAAAATAATCTCTTGATTCTTATTTATGACGAGGATCCTTAAACAAAAATAAATTAAATATTTTAAGGATTTATTTTTTAAAAGAGTATGGAACTTTAATCCAAGTTCATACATGGCCTCTGTTAGGAAGCCTCTGAATGCCTGGACCTCTGAAAACTTTAAGACGAGATCGATAAAGAACCTTTAATAACATTGTCACAAAAAGGGGCTGAGTAGATGACTCAAAAGCCATTGTTAGAGCTAAAGTTAGCTATTCTTCTGGGCTGCTATTCAGTCTATGTCTTTACTTCATAATGGTTGGTATAAAACGCTTCTTTCATTTGGAGTGCAGAGAATTTTTAAGTCATGAAAATACTATTCTCTGCTAGTAGGGCCATGGTTTGCCTTACATTATTATATGTTATGTTACGTTGTGTTATGTTGCGTTATGCTACTTTGCATCGCCTTACGTTACTTAATATTAAGCTTTATGGGGATTTTTATGCTACGTTTTCATTCTGAAACCTCAGTAGACTTTGATGTTCAAGTCCAAAAGAGATCTTGAGAAGTACTTGAAATGGAATTACATTTCAGTTAAATCAGGTATATATTTACAGCTAAGTATACCTTTTAATATTTTTCTGAATGTCTGGATTTGTGACGTTGTTTCCTGACAATAGGAATGATTCAGAAACAGAACTGTATATCTCATTAATAATGAGAGGTGAAAACACTGCCTAAAAGTAGTTCCTGTTCTGATAAAAATTTTGTCTACTTTGGAGAAAAATTGATTGGTATCACTCTAGAGCAAGACTTTCTACATTGTTGTCACAGTCTGGGAAGAATCTGATTCATCAGTTCATAGAGGAAGACTCTGTTACAAGGAGAAACGAGAATGTTGAGGAAAACTGGCAGAAGGGTAATATTTGGTTGTTATTCTACAACAATCCACAAGATTGACGTATTCAATGAAAATCTAAATGTCTACACATATTGTGGATTTCCTTAAAACAATTGAGCAAACAAACAGGTAATTGGTAAGGTAAAAATATTCTGAAAAAAAGGATCTCATTGTAGAAAATAATTTTGCTGGTCCACCTTACCACTTTGTTTTTGCCATCATCAACATGTTTCATCACTAATGAATTTCAAAAAACTACTTATCTTTTAAGCACAAAACAAGTACAATTCTTTCAAAAGAAAAAAAAAAAGAAAGCAGAACTGATTCTCATCTGGCATAAACTGACAGAGTCCCATTAACTGAAATTAATCTATTCCAATTATCGTTATCTGAAGATCAAGATTTCCAATTGAATTAATGTTTTCATTGATCTACTAAATGAAAAAAAAAAAAAAGGTCTGTCTGTGTGTCTTACTATATAGCTATCTACATAACAGTCCTGCTTACACAGACACAGTATTTTCATTGAATGTCTGGACAGTGTCTATTGCTGTTTTCACCAAATTTGAAATTATGCTTAAAAATAAGCTATTAAAAACCTTTTTATTTTTCCATGAATCCAGCCCATTTTAGACAACACTGGGAAGCAAGCATGGTTTTTCATCACAGAGGGGGAAAGAAAAAAAAAGAAAGAAAAAAGAAACCAAAGTCAGTATTTTCTGTGGAAATATTTGTAACAATAGACTTTAATTTCTGAGCAGCCTGCTGCTAGTAGAAGCTTAAGACTCATCCAAGAAAAGAGGAAAATTCTCCTTTACTTTTCAAGTATCCCTATTAATTCAGATTAAATAACGAGGGAGAAAATTTCTCATGTTAATTTAGAAACATTTTTGAAATTATTGGTATTTCTTCTGGGAAAAAGGTGAGAAAGAGAAGGTAGACAAATAGAGAAGAGAACTGTAATGCATGAAACAGGCAGTGGTATATACAATTATTGTCAATAGATAAATACAACATTGTGCAAAGCTTCAATTCCATCTAAATCACACATATATTCTTAAATTAGTTAAGAAGACAAATCATCTAGAACTAGACCAACAGTTTAGCCCCCTCCCCCCTCCTCCCCTACTCCCTACACACTGTGTTGATAAATGCTTTAGTAGACTAGCTAAGGTTAAAGTAGAATGGCAGATGATGCTGGCTTCAATTTAAGTTTTTTCAGGATTTTGGCCATATAAATAATGTATAATATCAGGATTTTATACACAGCACTGGAAATTTCCTTGTATTCCACATTTAGACCAGATCTCAGGCAGATTAAAAAAAAAAAAAAGTTACTGTTAATTATTTTATTAGAAGAAAATAAGTCCATTGCAGAAAATGTCCATTGTAACTGTCTGGACTGGCCCCAGGCAGCCTGCTCTAGGTGACAGGAAGGTTCGACCAGATGACCTCCAGAAGTTCCTTCCAAACTCAGCCATGCCGTGATTCTGTGAAAACTCAACTCTCATTTCACAAGACAAGTTTTCTGAAGTCATATGAGTTACTAGTGTTCTGTTGTGCTGAAACTTGGAAGGACAGTGGCCTTTCAGTGAAGGTGTTGTTGCTTTTACATAACTTACATATTTGTTTACTGCAAAGTAAGAGGGCTTTCAGTGCATGCTATCAGCAGGTGTGTTGGGACAGCCTTATTCTATTTGTAGACAGAGGAAGATAACCAGGCTTTAACAGTTTATTTTCAGAGGGAGAAAGTTTCTGATATTAGATTTCCATTTCATAGTGCTCAGATTTATGATGGGTCATAAAACCATACAGTGAGTCTTAATGTAAGTGTTATTTAATGACACCATAGGTACCAAACATCATGTTGTTATGTATCCAGAAAACTAATGTCTTATGTCTTAGTCTTGCTATAACATGTATTGAAAACCAAGTTGCAAGATTTTCAACACTGTGTTTTGTAAGACTCTCTCATATATATTTTTCCATGTGCTTACACATGCATAGGTACAGGACATCACTTATAGACACAGCCACTGAATCAATAGAAGAAAACATTCCTTCTCTAGTAGTGGTTATAATGCTTCAGTTGAAGGGTGGCCAGGGTGTTTCCACCCAAATTAAAATATTGAAAAGTGAAGTCATTAGACCCTTCTCTGAAAAGGAGAGGGAAAACTTTAGTCTCATTTCCAGAATTATGGATGAAGAAGGTTTTTAAAAATACATATTTATATGTATGTATTTCATCAGGAGATTTAAATTAAAAACAAGCCTTAAGCCCTAAAGCTGCACAAGATCCAGGTTTCTACCCATTTCAATTGCAATTAAGTACTCATATATGTAAGATGCTCTTTAGAGAGTATATATGTATATATATATACACACTAACTCTTTAACACTGAAAATGAAAAAAAATCAGTAGTGATAACTCAAGAGGTTCTGGATCCTTATTGTAACATATGCCAGGAAATTCATGCAAATTTCTGCATTTTTATGCCCAGATCTGGTCACCACATGTGTCAAATGGATAGGCAGTGAAGTACCTACCTAGATCAGATCATATTGTACACTCTCCAAGGCTTGGACTGTATGTATTTTTCATCTTGCACATAACTGAGCAGATGGACCTTGACTGTTAAAAGCCCTCAGCAACCAATATGCTGTTCTTTGTAAAGCCTTTCCTGTTGTGGAAAAGGGGAAAAAGTAGTAGAGAGACTATTTTACTGCTCCAATTACAGTCTGTTTTTAATGAGCTCTCTTCCAGACAATACACTGTCCACTAGAATTCAGTCTTTAAATGGAATAAAACCCCCAACAATCTTGTTTCTTTCTGGTTTATAAGAATCTGTCAATAACTATGGGCCTGTTAGGTATCATTTCTGTTATGGACAATTTATATAAATATAAAAATAGACATAAATGCTTACATATGCATCCACAAATGCATGTGTATTTGTGTGTGCGTGCATATGTACATATTCCATCTGTGTATATTTTAAAATATACAAACAGAATCCTTTTTACTCTCTCAGAAGTTGTTATAGTATCCCATAGCAACAACTGACAGATAAAGAATCTCACATCAAAACAAATTGTACGTTGAGGACACTGCTGACTGTTATACTAACATTATAGGCCTGATTCAAATCCACAGAATTAAGTAGGTTCCCATTGCAAGTCTAACCTCAGCTCACCAGGCTATGATATAGCATCACATATGGCAGATGACATCATGTCCTCTTCTTTTTGACACAGAAAAATGAGTTAGGGTGATTGGGAGTCTTTATGCCAAATTTCCTAACTTTTGTAAGTTTAAATCTTCCCTCATATAATAATATTATGGAAACTTTTGTTTATGTGTTTTGATGTTTGAGGAGACATCCACTCCTGCAACAATTATATTCTGTTTCTCTTGGTTTGGAGGAGTTTCTTCTCCTGGGTCAGTTCAACTGAATAGCATAAAATAGAAAGACACTTCCTTCTGGCAGGACAGGTGGAAATTTTATGCTCCAGGACTGTTCAAAAATGATCTTTGGCTGCATTCATATACACAGACACAGCGGTTAGCTGTTAATGTGAAGACAAGCAATATGGAGAATATAATTCATGACTCTGCCCTTTCACACACACTCTTCAACAGCTGAAACTCTTGAATACTTTCACTACTTTGAAGCACACAGTTTCTATCTCAACTTCCAGCCCCTAAAAAACTAATATAATTATCACCATGTTTTGTCTTTAGAGACAAGCAAACACAAGTATCACAATATTCAAGACTAAATGGTTAGCAGTCAATGCAAGAGGAGACATTCATAATCTCACTTCAGCAATCGTTGTTTTTCACTTCCTTCATTTCAATCTCACAGTTCTTGAATAGTTACCCTACACTCTGGTAGGGTAACTATTCCATATATGTTGCCGTGTTTGTCTATTTTTTTGCAATTGCAATATTAATTTTCAACATTTTGTTTGTTTGTTTTGGGTTTGTTGTTGTTACTTTTATAAGCTGAGTGAATAATTTGAAACTGAAGTTTCCTGATGGTTTAGAATTTGCTTGCGACTTGGACGTGTACAAATATATATAACATAACCTTTGTTCCATTCAAAAACTCTCAGAAATACATGTAATATTTTCTCAAGAACAATAAAATAACACATTAAAAAAAGTCACAATAAAGTTTATTTTCCTGACTTAAAAATGTTAATTGATTGACATTAACTTATTTTGGTTTTATATGAATCAGTATAAAAAATCAGAATAGTATGATATAGAAGAAAAAAATATTAAAATGTACCTCATCATGCCTTAGAAGACAAGGAAATTTGGTATAATGTAATAATTATTAAGTTTTTTGAAGATGAAGATTTAAAGGGACAATGAATTTCACATACATATTACAATGTGTGTACACAAATTGCTGCTTGCTTCAATGTCTCCAGTGGCTTTAACTGTTTATGAACAACCATCTAACCTCCAAAAGAATCCTAAAATTTACTTTCTTAAAACTAAAAAAACCCCAAGAAACCCAAAACAAAGCCAACAGAAAAGCCTCAGAACTTATGGAAATTACAAAATCTATTTTATACTTTATAATTTTATTTTATGCTACAACTTCATTATAAAATAATTATACAAAATCATTTATTCTACTTCCTATTCAGATTCAGCTTTTCATACTAAAAATTCAGGCACTAGAACTGAGGTTTTCAATTCATAATTTAATCTTTTTCCTTACTTTGACAAAAAATTTTAGTCACTCAAATCCAAGAACTGGAGGCTACAATCCTCATAAGGTTACACCTATTGCTCCACCATAACAACTCCAAAATTATCCTTTGTTTTGATCTCTGAAGTTACTGTCTGTATTTCTGCACGGGATGCAGATGTGTCTGGATTTTTAGAACATGAGGAACTACTTCAAACTTGAGTAGTTTGAACCACTTGCTTCTGTGGTTCTATTCATGCTGCTTATAGAAAGCGGTCTTTGACCTACTCCTTGATTTGCCCTTTGACAAAGTGAAATTTTGCTACAGTCTGAATCTTGAAAGCAAAGTCAGGTTGTGCAAACAGTTGGCTATGGAATATAATGTGGACGAAATTGAGTTTTCTGTCTGACACAGGTGACGTATTGTGTGACCCTGGGTGAATTATTTTCTGTGCTTGCTCTTCCTCTCTGGTAAAACAGGAATAATGATACTTCCACACTTCCATTGTAAAGGTATAATATAAAAATAGCTAAATAGGTCAGACACAGGTTCAGTTGTTTCAGTGTCTCATCTCTGGCAGTGGCCAGTAGCAACTTTGGATAAATGAGAAGCACAAGAAAACCAGTATCATTTTCCTTTCCTATCCCTCCTCAGCTTCTGGCAATATGTAAGACAAAATCCTAATGATTTCCAGAGCTAGATTTTGCATATATACTATTTTGCTTAACATTCATAATAGACTTTTCCTGGGTTCAGTAAATGAATTTACCTAAGAGCAATTTAAATAATTTGTAGTTTTGGCCCACACCACATTTTGTGGCAGTTAAGTCCCACAGCTGAATTACCTGTTGTGATAAAGAATGACACAGTATAGCAAAACAAAACAATTTTTTTTGCTTGTCTTAACCCATGTGCCTAATAGATAAAAGGAGTGAGAAGTGTTGAATATATGTTAAATGTTAACATAACCTTATATTTTCACTAAGGAATAATTTTTATACCTTTGCTAATGTGATTTTTTAAAAATAATAACTAGCATATCAGAGGATAAAACTGAAATTCACATGACAAAGAATAAACTTACATCAGAATTTAGGAAGGAGAAATTAATAGATATTTCTGTGTTTCTTCCCGTATCATTAACAACATTGTATTGCAAAATTTCCCCTGGAAAAAATGTTTATCTTCCCAAGAAGAATGGCAAATCTTATAAATAACTTAAAGATTTTTCACTCCAAGGAAACTCTCTGATCGGAAATTAATTGTACACTTGCAGAATCAGTTTTGCTTGCCCAGACTGGGCAGTGATTGAAGATCTCTTCTATGAATTCGATTTTGGGAGGTATAGAAAATTCCTAGCATTAGCCACATCTGGAATTACTGTATTGATAGGAGTGCTCCATTTGCAGACAGTTTATTTCAGTGATATCAATAGTAATTGAAGACAAAAGACAATAAAAAATATAGAATAAAAAAATATTTTTAAAAAACCTTCATTTCAGTGATATTTTTATTGGGGTTAAAATAGCATCAGCAACAGTCTGATAGCTTTGACCCAAGTCCTGTACATCAGAAATCTCTTGCACCTCCATACTATGCCTGGGAAACCAAGAACGGCTGAGAGTGCAAGGTGTTGTGCACAACGGCTTTGTGTTCTTGTTGCAGACAGCGTGGACTGGTTTTGGAATCTGCTTGTGACTGACCCTTACTTACCCACAGCTTTGATTTGTGTCACTCTCTCTAAAGATCATCTGAATTAACTCGGAGGCCTCAGAAGGAACTTTCTGGATCTGTCACAATCTGCATTAACATTCTCTTTTTCTATTTCCTTTCCTGCTTCTTCCCTCACCTTGTTCCAAGGGAAGGTCTGCTCAGAAATAAAACTGATGATTTAATCTATATGACATATTAACTTATTTTTAAAAAGAGAGTTTTTAAGATAAGGGACTGAACTCATTTCATACACTCGTGTCCATGATAATTCACTTATGCTCATCTCTTTCTCATAAAGTCCCTTAATATTTAAGACTATTGTTTTATTTCTTCATAGGTCTTCAGCACTTACTAGCTCTTGAAAGACACAAATTATGTGTATTTAAAACTGACTTTTCTAGGTGCTCAAACCTTCATGTCCCTGTCCCAGTACTGGGTTATTCAGTAGAAACTAGAGGTTATGATCACTTCCTAGGCGCATGAAGGGATGTCTCTTCATGTCTTAGACATCAAACAATTAGTTGTCTAAATACAACTACATCAGACTAGCCTTCTCATGGGTGTGTTCAGGAGGGGATTTATTTCATATTAAGAGAGGAGTGAGAGAGGGCGGAAGATTTACCTTTGAAGGTGTCAGTAACATCACTTCCATCTTTTGTGGCATTCACCTGGGTTACTATGTCTCATATTCCCAACTTCAGAGGAAACCAGCAGTGTTTAGACTGCTACCGAAGTGTAAGGCAGTGGTTCCTGGTGGACATGTGCAGTCCTCCCTTCTGCCCCTTCTAGGCACTACTGTGGTCCCTGTAGCAACATGCTTATTACAATGGCAGAAGCCAATCCTGATGTCTGCTTTCAGGCACAAGACACAGTAGGCTGCAACGACACTTTTGTCCAAGTAAGGTATGCAGGATTCAGCCACAAAATTAGGCTAGAAGCTCTCTCATAACTCCGTCCTAATGAACCTGAGGGAGAATAATATTCTGACAGCAGGGAGGAGAGAGAAAGATTAAAGGGCAAAGAGAACTGAAGAGGGTAGGACAGCACGGTGGACAAATGGATTAATGTGCTCAATGGAATAGTTAAAGCAATGTAAATGAAAATGTCCCTCTGAGTGATATCATGTGTTAATGTACACCATGGTACCTTCTGTTCTCCTGCTTCCCTCACTTTTATTGTCCTTCCAGCAAATCCAGGTTTTATTCTCAAACTCCTCTTGATACAAAAACCTCTGGCAGATTTTCAAACCCTGGTGCTTTCCAAAGAAAACCACACCATTCTCCCACTACCTCTTCTCTCAGATTCTGCATTTTAGGCTCTGGAGGTATCTCTTTTACTCAAGCTTTGCAGAATATATCTGTACATGGGAAAGAAGCTCTAGGGAAGAGAGGGGCAGACACTTGCAAGATCACCACTGTCTTTCAGCAAAGTGTTAGTTCAACTTTTATTTAAAGCCCTAAACTTTGAACAATTATTACAAAATAAAATGGAAAAAAAGTTTCAGACACATAGCCTTCAGCTGGTCAGACATGAACCAGCTGTAATGAAGAATCCACAAACCTATACTTAACACACATTTTCTTAGCACATGGCCCAGGCAGTAATGGGACATATTTGAAGTCTGTTAAATATAAAAGTACTTCCCTTGATTTAGGAAGCCCTTAAGCTTACATTCACATAGGTTGTTGAGGAAGGCTCATGATGTTCTTACCCTTTTTTTGTACTTACAGTCAGGTCCAGTAAAAAAAAAGACTATGGGATTATCTCAATATGTGCTCCATCACTTTTCATCCTTTCTTTTCTTTTTGGTGTTTAATACGAAGTGAAATATTGTAAGCCTGATTAGAGAGAGATATGTACATATAGTCATTTAGGTTTAAGGGAACGATAACATGACTGCATTGTTTCTGGAGCACAAGCAAAACTTTTCTGCACTGGCCTCAGGATGGCAAGGTAGGAATATCCTACATTAGCAAGAGCTGCCTAGTTTTGTTTGCATGTTATCTTTTGTTTGTTTGCTCATGAGCACTCTAAGTAGCAGCTGTTTAGCTTTCCTCTCCCTTGCCAATAAAACAAACAAATAATTGGTCTTCCAACCACTGGAAATCGACTTTTCAAAGGATTTTTAAGTATCCTGGCAGTCAGCCATGATTTGGCTATCCTGACATCATGGCACAAGTAGTGTGAGAAACAAGTGCTGTCTGTAATTTTATTTCAATTCCTGACTTTTCCAGCAGTCACCTAATCCAGCAGTATAGAAAGAAAATTACAATTAGCAATTGAGGTGAGAATTAGGTTTGTTATTTCATTATTTTTTAAATTATTCCAATTTACTTTTCTTAAAAAAAAAAAAGGGTGTTATGAACTCCTTTACTAAGAAAAACATATCATGAAATTATGATGTTATATATTTTTCTGCAGAACTATTAGAATGAGATATTTTGATTGTATTAAAATCTTTAATTTTAAAATAACATCTGAATGTAATTTAAAATAATTTATATAGAAGTCATGGTTTAACCCCAGCTGGCCACTAAGCACCACCCAGTCACTCATCCACTCCTCCACAGTGGGAGGGATGAAAGATTTGGAAGGGTAAAAATAAGAATACTCATGGGATAAAAATAGTTTTATAAATGAAATAAAAGATAATAGTAATGATTATTATTATAATAAACTGTAAGGAAAATGAAAATAATTGAGAAAAATATAAAGCCCAATAAAAACAAGTCATGCAAATGAAAACAATTGTTCACCACACAGCCACTCTTTCACTCCCCATGGTGGGATGGAGGAGAGAATCAGAAGGGTAAATCTGAGAAAACTCATGGGTTGAGATAAAGAGAGTTTAATAGGTAAAGCATTAACTGTGCACAAAAGCAAAGCAAAAGAAAGATTTCATTCACCACTTCCCATCTACAGGCAGGGTAAGCAATCCCCCTGAAACAGGGCTCCATCACCTTAGCGGTTATATGGGAAGATAAAAGCCATTACTCTGAACAGCCCCTCCACTTTCTTCTTCGTCCCCCAGCTCTGTATGTTGAGCATAACATCACACAGTATAGAATATCCCTTTGGTCAGTTGGGGTCAGCTGTCCTGGCTGTTTCCCCTCCCAGCTTCTTGTACAACCCCAGCTGACTCGCTGGTGGGGTAGTGTGAGCACCAGAAAAGGCTGTGAGTCTGTGTAAGCACTGCTCACCAGCAACAAAAACACCCCTGAGTAATCAACACTTCAGCACAAATCCAAAACATAGCCCAATACTAGTGATTGTGAAGATTAACCTTATCCTGACCAAAACCAGGACAATGGAAAAAACAATTAGTGGAAACTACATCCAAACGATCTTTACCCTGACCCAGTCCAAAACTAAAGCTTTGTTTCTCTAATCTGTTTAACTTCTCTCTCAGGTGGAGGTTGTAAACATTAACAAAGCTATAAAAAATTACTATATATATAAGCCCTTTTTCAAGATTTTTAATCCAAATCAGCCCACAAAAATATCAGACGAAACTTTGGATAACATACATGAACAGAGCAAAATTTCTGAACTTGTGGAGATTTCCTCTTTTATATTTAATTCTTTATAAAATAGAGGATATAGTATGGTTAGTGCTGAGGACAATGGGGACTTTTGTCAAAGGAAACAAGAAATAATCCAAAGTATTTTTCTCTAATGAATTACATGCCTGCTCTAAAAAGTTAATGAAAAGTCTCTCCATTGAATTCCATGGGCTTTGGATCAAGCCCCAGATAAGCTGTTCAGCAAGAGCAACTAAAATAAATTGGGAAAAGGTTCTCTGCTTTATGAAGTCATTTTAAGGGAGGTAATGGAACAGCTGTTGCATACATAAAACACACACGTCCCTTCAGAAATGTCATTGGGCAGAGCCTTGCTGCACAGCACGAGTTGTGGGCATCACCCGACAGCTTCTCTGGCTGAACAGACCACTAGCCTGAGTGCTAACCTCGCAATGACTCCCTAAATCCCTCTGGCCCCTTAAAGGGAAAAACAGCTTCATTAGTTCCTCACATAAACAGCCAGAACATAAACACAACATGCTCCATTAAAATGGTCAAATTAAGCAAGCACAGAACCTTTTCTATATCATGTCAGCTTTAGTGGTTTCCTTTTGGTTTTTGTTTCTCTTTTCTTTCCGAGTTTTGGTTTGCATAGTCTCATTTTCAGAGTGTCCAGGTGGATACATATGTAGAACTAACTTTATTTTATGCAGATCATTTCAGCTGTGTTTCAAGGACTTTTTTCTTTCTCCTGGCTGAATTTTAAAGTGAGCATGTGGAGACCAAAAATGGTGCATCAAATAGAGTACATATAAATTATTGCTGCTCTTTGAGCATTTATGCTGAGAGAGCCGTATCAGGATTTGTCCCTTCTTCTGTTTTCTGCTTGGAATAAAATTCTCCCTTTCCAATGATTTCACAGCATAAAACCTGATGAAAAGTACAGTAGGACATTTAGCTTTTTTCTAGTACTTTATAGTTCGTCATCAAGGTGTTTGAATGTATTTCAGATAAAATACAATGGTCATAGTAGGATCCCTCTAAGACCCAGTTCTACTCTGAATCTTTAACAATTTTCTTTTTCTTCTTGCTTACAGATGCATTTACCATTTGTATGTTTATGGATGTGTATACTGATACAGTGTTACATTCTGTAAGGGTAAAAGGACAGAAAAGGCAGAGTGTTGTCTGTGGCCACTCATCTATTGCTAAACTTTTCTTTTTTTCATCTTTCTTTAATCTATTCTTAATTTTTTTTTAATCTTCTTTACAAAATCATACTATGCTCTCATTGTTGATTCCCCCAACCCCCC